>NC_051123.1:2690154-2719391 GCF_014839805.1 Manduca sexta
TTAGAGTTATAGTGAATGAATTAATACGATCGATATTATTTTTTTAAACTATAAGTTGCAATGTTTACCCAAAATTTTTTTGTGCACTCCATTTTTTCATTGTTAAAAAAAAAAAAAATATAAAAAATTAATGTTTGACCAAATATTTTCACTTTAAACAGTATTTTTTTAAATTATATGTTAAATCTTACCTGAGTAGACATATAGGAACATTTTTCAAAGATACCCGTGTATAAAAAAAGCAGTAGGGTCTCGAACAGTAGAAAACGTGGAAGGGAGAGCGGAGCTTAGTTATGTACAATGGAATTTCTCGGCCAGTTTAATTATAAATGAAAGTTACTCTATTGTGTACATTTAAAAAATAAGGTAATTAATTACGACTAAAGAAAAAAAAATTAGTACAAAATCTGTTTATTTAAATATATTAATTACACTGTTGTCTACATCAAATATTTTCTACTTCATCTATCTGTATAATAGGTGAAGTATTGGAACAACTATTTCCGCTGCACTGTAAACATGCTACACTGCAGTATAAACCACTTTTCTGCATCCACACGCAGCTCCACATCCCTTTTGCAATTACAAAATAACATTTGCAATAAATTATCCAGAGCAGGTAATTGATTCATTGTTATTGGGTTATTGGAATACTCCATCCCTAATTTTCAATAACTACGTCATTTCCTAGCCATATCTGAATTTGTAGGTACACTTTTAAGGTGCTCAAACGCTGCATCAGTTGTTGTGATGACAAAGAACACTCGTATTTTTGATGTTGCTTTTATGAAAGAATTAAACCTTAATGTATTTAAATCATGAGTTTTAGACAGAGCTCAATATAAACTCAAAATACATGCTACACCTGCTTGCAATATATTATTGGGTCTTCATTGATATTTTTAAATTCTTTCTGAGTCGTGTAAATCAATCCGTTTCTCAAATTTTTGGCAAACTTGATTTTTCCTTTATTGAAAAACGCAGAAGTAGTATCACAACCCGTAAAGGCATGTAAAAAAGAATATGTTCTTTACAATTTGGTAATGATTTTTCTAAACATTTCGATGAAAATATCTTCTGTTGAACTTTGCCTCGGGATGGTTTTAGAAAATATATTTCACGATCTTTATCTACCAATGCCGTTAATATCACTAAGACATCAATATCTTCTGACTTTACACTACTCAGTAAAAGTATTTAAAAATATCAATGAAGACCCCAATAGTACATTGCAAGCAGGTGTAGCATGTATTTTGAGTTTATATGGCGCTCCGTCTAAAACTCATGATTTAAGTACATTAAGGTTTAATTTTTCATAAAAGCAACATCAAAAATACGAGTGTTCTTTTGTCATCACAAAAAACGGATGCAGCGTTTAAGCACCTTAAAAGAGTGTACCTACAAATTCAGATATGGCTAGGAAATGACGTAGTTATTGAAAATTGAGGATGGAAGTATTCCAATAACATGTACATCCCAATAACAATGAATCAATTACCTGCTCTGGATAATTTATTGCAAATGTTATTTTGTAATTGCAAAAAGGGGTGTGGAGCTGCGTGTGGATGCAGAAAAAGTAGTTTATACTGCAGTGTAGCATGTTTACAGTGCAGCGGAAATAGTTGTTCCAATACTTCACCTATTATACAAATAGATGAAGTAGAAGAAAATATTTGATGTAGACAACAGTGTAATTAATATATTTAAATAAACAGATTTTGTACTAATATTTTTTTTCTTTTCATTAGTCGTAATTAATTACCTTATTTTTTTAAATGTACACAACAGAGTACGTTTCATTTATAATTAAACTGGCCGAGAAATTCCATTGTACATAGCAGCTTTCGCTCCGCTCTCTTCCACGTTTTTCTACTGTTCGAGACCCTACTGCTATTTTTATACACAGGTATCTTTGAAAAATGTTCCTATATGTCTACTCAGGTAAGATTTAACATATAATTAAAAAAATACTGTTTAAAGTGAAAATATTTGGTCAAACATTAATTTTTTATAATATTTTTTTAACAATGAAAAATGGAGTGCACAAAAATATTTTGGGTAAACATTGCAATTTATAGTTTAAAAAACAATATCCCACATCGATCGTATTAATTCATTCACTATAACTCTAATCCGAGGTTTTACGGTTTTGAATGCTCCAGACACTCCACTAATAGGCATAGCTCGGGTAACACATTGCCACATTGGGAGGTGACACTCGGCATGAGCGACATTTAAGTAACATCGGGTTTGGTAAACGGGACAGCTTAAATGAACTTCTTAAAATCTCATAGTAGATACATGCAAGTTTTTGTGTGTGAAGTTATTGATTAAGGCCATTAGGAGGGTACAGGTGGGCGGCAGGGGGCTGTTCGTTGTTATTTATATACCATTACTATCTATTAGTACATTGTTGTGACCCACGAGGTGGATGGCAGTGTGGCTGGTAGGCTTAAAGCTGCCTTTAACGCAGAGGGCATCCTTTATTGCACGTAGACTTCAGAGTCCCCCCTAACAAAGGAGACAGGCTGCACAAGACGGCACCTTAGCAAGGGCATTTGTGGATGAAAATTAGACATCTTCAGTCAAAAAAGCCCACGGCCGTCTCAACCGACGAAGGTTACCGGGCACTTTCAGTTGGTATTGCCGGGAATTAGGTGTACATAGTTTGGACTGGAGCTAGGGATCATCCAACGGTTTCCTTCTCTCCGGCGGCTTAACGCCGTCCCAGTCGGCCCCCATAAGGGGGAATCAACGCAGTTAAGCTGGATATTCCATGCAGATGTAACTTTAGACTTGTCTTTTGACAGGAATTGAATCTTTCAAAGCTGGCTTATACTCCGTGAGTTTATAAAAACTGTGTTACGTACTATTAAATAAGTAACGCTATACGTATTTGTAGTGTAGCTTACCTCTGTATGCACACGACGTCTGTTTTTGTCACAAGCTGTTATATGAAATGAAATTTAATTGAAAATTTCGCTTCATCAGTAATTTACAGATTTCCTGAAATAATAGTTACCTGAAAGGTAATTGCATCGGGAAATGAATTTTGCTTTCTCATTTTCCAATTTGCACTGAAAATTGTTAAAACCACATTTTAATCATGAAACAGATTTTAATTTGCATGTTATAAAATAAAGTACACATTTCACCGCCTTAGTATATTCGCTTTGTCTTTTGATACTACCGCATAAGGAACTCGAGAAGTTTAGGGGTTCGATTTCTAAATCATTTTGTATGGTATTTTCTAATACGATTTGACAAGGATCATAATATACTGGGCTAGTTGACATCAGGTAGGCGACCAGGTTAATTTTTAAGGGTGGTTATGTCACCAGTGATCTCCATGTAGCTGATAATAATAAGGCGACCAGTCGCAAAAGTTTAGTTATATAATTCTATAATATGCATACATTTTGCTATCCAAGAGTACAAATTTTCATCGCACGAGAATTTTATTAAACTACATTAGATTGGTTTGCAAAGTATAAAATGTACTCTTTTAAAATGTATTACGCTAAACAGAAACAAAATAGTGTTCGAAACTCGTAAAGAAACCACGCAATTGCTTTCCTGAAAGGTTAAAACGCGGCAGGAAATGACGTCGTTGTAGCTTACTAATTATGAAATTGATGGGATCTTGTGTTCTATTTCATATACAATTTTGAGTCGTCTCATTATAAATTTCTGTAAGTAGCCCGCCTATATATTATAATCAGAAGTGTAGATAATAATATCAGCCCTGTATTATAACACTTGTCCCACTCTTGGGCACGGGCCTCTTCTACTACTGAGAGGGATTAAGCCTTAGTTCAACACGCTGTCCTAATGCGTATTGGTAGACTTCACACACCCTCGAAATTCCTATAGAGAACTTCTTAGGTATGCAGCAGGTTTCCTCACGATGTTTTCCTTCATCGTTAAAGCAAGCGATAATTCACAAAGAATACACACATAATTTTTTAGAAAAATCAGAGGTTTGTGTGCCCTTGGGATTTGAACCTGCGGACATTCGTCTCGGCAGTCCGTTCCACAACCAACTAGGCTATCGCCGCTTATCGTAAGAAATGTAGATAATTAAATATAATTAATTGGAATAAATATTTTTTTGATCGACATGACGACAGAGTTGTCTCAACTACCCACTGCCAATTTGAAAACAGGTACATCTAGGCGAATTTCTATCAACACGATAATCCAAGATACCAGAATCATCACGTCATTAGCCAGTCTTATGAATATAGTCTTGAAAGTTCTCGTAATGTGTCCATTTCATTTATGTCTAAAACGTTAACTTTATTGCGTATGTGTGACTGTGATTTGTTTTTGTCGTTAATCAAGACATCAAGACCGTCTGCCCGCATTATATTAAAATTTATTTATTACTGACGTTTGGCCCTTGAATCAAAATGTTTGTAAGGGTGTGCTTATAAGTACAGTTAGCCACGAACGAAGCTGAACAAATAAAATAATTGAAATAAAACTATTTTGCGGATTTATAGCGGTTTTTATATTATAATTTTCTTCCGACGTTTAAATGATTTTGCAGCCTTCATGGTCACGGGGCGGACTAAGGTGTCGGTCATCCGAAAAGTCAAAGATACAATATCTACCATAAATATCTGCATGTAAAATTTTATTTCAATGACTAATGTTTCCTAGTACACATGTTCTCTTCTTCTCACAACTTGGGATCCTCTAAACGGAGTGCGAAGAAGCAATTAAGCAGGACGGAATAACTGAGACGATCGTCCGAAGATGTTTATCTCTTGGCAGTCGACATGTTTATTGGCATCTCTTCATTTACCAACAGGTGCAATGATGCCACTTGAGGCCACGATAAAAAAAGTTCCAAATAACTACGATCCGCAACAATTAGAAATTACGATCGACTTATAACAAGTTAGCGCTTTAGGGCGAAAAATACGCTCAAACGTACACCGTAACATATTAAGTATTGACAAAGATCTATTTATAAACAATACAAATAATATGATCATGGCAAATATTACTTTGTGAATTTACGATTTACAATGCAGTGTTAATGAAGCACGCATGAAATACTCGAAGCGTAAATAGCCGTGTAGTTAAATAAGTACTAACAAAGTGCTAAAATAGATACTAGCTTTTGCTGCGGCTTTGGCCGTATATCCTTGTTAACACACGTTATAAAGAAGTTGAGTGGTGTGTATACCTAGGACGGTGGTATAGTTATAATTGTATATACTACGAGTACAACTACTGCGCTGAGATCCTAGGTTTGATTTCCGGGTCGGGGCAAAATAATTGTGAGTTTTTTTTCTTTCTTAGAAATTACCCAGTCGCAGCTCGGATTCAGGAAATTGGCGGTGTGAGGCCCCGTGCCTCGAAAAGCATGTAAGGCCGTTGGTAATGCGCCTGATCTCTTTTCGGTCTTCACCATCCCATCGGACTATGAGAGTGAATGAACAGAGAGTGCTTGTGTATTGTGCACACACTTGTGCACTATAATATCTCCTGCGTGGCAGATCTCCGTTGCCATTGAACGCTTTGGTCGAAATTTGGTTAGGAAGAAAGCCTACCTGTGTCAGTTGTCAAGACGCTTTTCTACAACGACTTACGTTAATCGTTTTTTATGGGAATAATATATTCTAGAGATAATTCTGTAGGTAACATTGTCTGTTTGTCACTCGGAACAATTTGAACTTTAATGATTGCAGACTACAAAACTTCCTTAGAACAATTACATCCGTTTTAATTTAAAGATGTCTTTCCATTATACGAGCTTGAAGCGTCCCAGCGTAACAAAGTTATTGTGAGTTTGCAAAATCCTCACGACTCTGAAATACGTAATCTGTGAACGAAATATCATTTAAAGCGATAAAGTTATAATTAACAATTTAAATAATTTACGTCTGTTTAGACTCGCAATTTTTTTTTGCCAGGAGTACCTTCCAGGTGGGTAGATGTTTGTTTATTTCTGCCATTAAACGGCATGCAATGTTGTGTTATAATGTAACGGATATCGTCCTATTGGGTATTGACACAATATATTATGAATGATTACTTCCTAGCCGAATTTCCGCCATGGCGGCTAATCTCAACGGAGATCAGCCAGGTACGCAGGAGATATTATAGTACACCAATGTGTGCGCAATACACAAGCACTCTGTTCCTTCACTCTCATAGGTCGGTGAGACGCAACCCGACATGACCGGAGGAAGTTCAGGCGCAGGACCAACGGCTTTACGTGCTTCCAGCGCCATAATCGTACTTGTATCGCGTACGCATTACAACAAAGCAACCGAGGCAGTCAATATAACATAATCTTATGTAACGAGTGCAGCAGTGCGCATCGGGTTCGCAATTGAAATTTTAATTAATAATTGTAAAATATAGGTGGATATTGTAACTTCGACTTTGCGTACGACCAATACTTCCCCGTCTC
This sequence comes from Manduca sexta, assembly GCF_014839805.1. NCBI lineage: Eukaryota > Metazoa > Arthropoda > Insecta > Lepidoptera > Sphingidae > Manduca > Manduca sexta. The sequence continues at coordinate 2,696,585 of NC_051123.1, forward strand.
CCCGTGACTATGAAGGCTGCAGTTTTCGTAACGTTCGGAGAAAAATTACAATATAAAAAAACCTCTATAAAATTCCGAAAAATAGTTCAATAAAATTTATAGTTCTTGTTTGGATTATTGTATTCCTTAAGTAACGAAAAAACTTGGCTCATCGCGTCACACAGTTGCATTAAATCACAAATCCTGCATTACTTAAATTGCGCACGAGAACAATGTAAATACAAGTTCACAAGTTCGAATCCTGTGTAGGTAATAAATTGCTAGGTAATATTCATGAGTCCTACCTCCTAGACCGCCTTTTGCCACATGACTAACAAGAAAGTTACTTAAACTGCGAGTGCAAGTATCCGAATTGAATTTCTTCGTAATTTTGGGACGTGGGCGTGAGGCTTATGAAAGAGGAGATTGCCGTACAATTAAAAATCCGACATAATGCCGCCAAAGTCGACCTTAAGGTGGAGTTCTATAGTGCGCAATATAGCGAAAGAGCTGCATGACTTCGCACAATAGAAAGGACGTTGACAATGCTCACTGTTTGCTTGGTACTAGATTTATTTCTTCGATTTCCCTTAGATTGAAAAGAAAAGTCGTTCAATTGAAGTGAAACGAGATTCTTGTAATTTTATTTACTACACCAAAAAATATTTTCTATGAGATTGTTATCGTGTCAAATTAGAATGTCATAATGTATAATAATTAAACTATCTAGAATTTTCTTCAAACCTAAACACATGACAAACCGCTACTAGCACTTGTATATACGAAAATAATATTTTTAGTTCGTGACTGACATCAGCCGCGACATCACCCACAACGGAACTCTACCTTAAGCCGTTTTTGAGTCCCCCGTAATAATTGTTGCGGAAAATACTTTTTGAATATCTTAATTGCGCCACTGGCCGGATTCGAGGCTTACTGTTTTTTGATTGTTGAACGAACAAATTGCTTTTCATATCCGAACGCTTTGGCGTATTGAGAGGTTTACTTATAAATGGGGAATTTAATAATAATAATAATAATAATAATAATAATAAATCAGTTTATTGTCTTATTACACAAGTGATAACATACATATTCTTACACTTATACTATAATAAAGACAAAAGGATGCGGCTCAGCTTGTGCTGACCGGGACAGTGGTTCCGAGCAGCGCTGGTTTTCAGCCTCTCCTAACTTCCTAGGATGTTATGCGGAAAGTGTAAAGCGTTGGCCTTCCAAGTGACAAATAACATTTTATGTTAATTAATGTCGATTTCGTTTAATCTCTCGGAGTTCTTTTTCTTGAACTTGGATGATAACTGATGAGGTTTTAAAGATGTTACGAATTGAAGTAATTATGTAAGAATTTTTATTAAGCAACTGTGGCGAAGGATAAAATTTTCCAACAAGGAATCCGACACAACATATAAGTACTAATAATGTGCATCAATGCGGTCTTTTCTAATGATAATTAGATTTTACATAAATTTACGAAAATTAAGCTGACTGGAATCGGGACCCTTTGCTACTGTTAGACAATGATTCCCTTTCTTTTAATTGTATCCGTGGTGCTTTATAACTAGCTTATCTAGTTGTAAACGTCTCTATCCTTGAGGTTAAAACGCCTCCTAGATCATAATTTTGTCACCCGCATTGCTCTGGAGGGAAGTGGACAATTAATTATTGCCAACTCTTCCCTATCTTTCTATTTAATTAATGTCGTGCCGGGATAATGACAAATTAGTTTTCCCTGAGATTCGCCGAGCTTCACCGCTCGATGTCATAAAGTGCCACTGCTGACCCTGGCTTACAGGAGTTGTAGTGGTGCGTGTAAGGGCGGAAAGTCTCTGATAAGTCTCTGTTAGATAATGATACACAACGTTGAAGCTTACCATCAGTGTAGCCAGACATCTTAGATGTATGATGTAGTTTAAGCATTACAGTCCAAATGTTATGTACCATAGAGGCGATAGCCTAGTTGCGAGTAAAATCGACTGTGCCGAGACGAATATCCGCTGGTTTGAAACCCACGAGCACCTAACTGACTTTTCTAAATGTGTGTATTCTTTGTTAATTATCGCTTGCTTTAACAGTTAAAGAGAACGTCGTGAGGAAACCTGCAACCTGAAAAGTCTTTTATAAAAAAATTGAGGGTCTTCGAAGTCTACCAACCCGCCCTAGTCCGTGGTGGAGTAAAGCCTAAAGCTTCTCAGTAGTAGAGGAGGCCCGTGCAGCAGTAGGAAGGTTATCCTTATACCTTAAAAGTGCTTTCTTTTTTAATGTATAAACTACAGACTGCAACAAGAAAAAATACAACTAGATTTTTTTTATTGTTTATAGCAGTTCATTAATATATTCGCAAAATAGGTAATAAATTAATTTTTAAATTCCAAAACGACTGCACAATCGTCCCAGATATCGCGAAATAATTGAATCTGAAACTTCAATTTGTGAAATTTGGTATATTACATCAATAGGTTTTTACAATCGCTAACCTATGTCAAGAGTCAATCCTAATATAACCATTACTCTATGGTAGCATTGAAAATCCCACGTCAATTGTTGCTTAGTACTTCAAAGAGCAGAAACTATTTTAGTCCATCAATAAAAAATCTCACCGCATTCAGATATTTTTATATCTCGTTGCATGCATTGTGTTAAAATTAACACTTGCGTAAGCGACTTACATGATCGCAGGGTCGAACAATTTAGACGTCATCATCACATCACGCCTATTCTCGAAGAGGAAGGTAGAGATATACCTATATAGTGAGAGATATAAAATATAGTGCATCGACTCAGGAACAAACTACTGGTTCCAATCGAACGATCATTTTAGTGTTGGATAGCCCATTTACCGAAGGAGGCAATAGCCTATATAACACCACGCTTTAACCAATAGGAGTGGAGCGTCAATGAAAAATGCAAAGAGGTTTGCAAAAACGGGGAATACTTATTTCTTATGAGAGGTTCCTTTGCGTGCGCTGTGTTTATAAAGTTACGCAACAATCATGTAACGGAATTATTCCTCTTAAAGTTCTAAAAATATAATATTATAAAACAGAATCGCCAGACCATTGACGTATATTCTATAGACACGAACGTCCATATTATAAATTATTTGTTCAAAATTTGAACTAAAATAGCAACTAAAACGTCACTGTTATCACCTATTTATTCACTTGAACAACAAATAATTTTACTTATTTGACTAATATTTTATTCAAATCCAAGTTTACACTTAGACTTGAGTTCTCATATCGTGAGCGCCACTTGATACACAATCAAAAGCTGTCAATATTGACCATACTAAAGTCAGTTTGAATGGATTGCAGTTCAATTCAGTTGCACACAGTGAACGTTCGGAACGCCAAATCTAGTACGTTGTAATATATATTGATGCCTCCGATGCATCTAGCAACTACCCAACACATTTCGATTATATTTGGTATGGAGATGGTTTAAGACCCTGGGAAGGTCATAGGTTACTTTCTATCCCGGGAAAATATGCGGGACTCTTATCCCGGGAAACTCCTTCATGCGGTCGAAGCCGCGAGCAAATCTATACTATTATATAAAGCTGAAGAGTTTGTTTGTTTGTTTGAACGCGCTAATCTCAGGAACTACCGGTCCAAACTGAAAAATTCTTTTTGCGTTGGATAGCCCTTTGTTCGTGGAGTGCTATAGGCTATATATCATCACGCTATACCCAATAGGAGCGGAGCAGTAATGGCTAATCTCAGGAACTACCGGGCCGAACTGAAAAATTCTTTTTGCGTTGAATAGCCCTTTGTTTGTGGAGTGCTCTAAGTTATATATCATCACGCTATGACTAATAGGAGCGGAGCAGTAATGGCTAATCTCAGGAACTACCGATTCGAACTAAAAAAAAATATTTCTGTGTTGAATAGCCCTTTGTTTGTGGAGTGCTCTAAGTTATATATTATCACGCTATGACCAATAGGAGCGGAGCAGTAATGGCTAATCTCAGGAACTACCAGTTTGAACTGAAAAATTTGTTTTGTGTTGGATAGCCCTTTATTTGTGGAGTGATATAGGCTATATATCATCACGCTATGACCAATAGGAGCGGAGCAGTAATGAAACATGTTGCAAAAACGGGGACAATTTATTAGTTACTAGCTTTTGCCCGCGGCCCCACTCGCGTTATAAAGTTTTTCAGGCTAAAGTTTACCGTTATAAAAGTAGTAGTTTCCCGGGAGCCTATGTTCTTCCCAGGGTCCCAAACTGTCTCCATACCAAATTTCCTCTTAATACGTTGGGTAGTTTTTGAGTTTAACACGTTCAGGCAGACAGATGCAGTGGAGGACTTTGTTTTATATTATATTTTTTAGAACTTTGTAAGAGGAACAATCCCGTCATACATCATTGTTGCATAACTCTAACCGTTTACGCAGCTAACGCAACGGAAGCTCTCAAAACTAATAAATTGTCCCCGTTTTTGCAACATGTTTCATTACTGCTCCGCTCCTATTGGTCATAGCGTGATGATATATAGCCTATATCACTCCACAAATAAAGGGCTATCCAACACAAAACAAATTTTTCAGTTCAAACTGGTAGTTCCTGAGATTAGCCATTACTGCTCCGCTCCTATTGGTCATAGCGTGATAATATATAACTTAGAGCACTCCACAAACAAAGGGCTATTCAACACAAAAAGATTTTTTCAGTTCGAATCGGTAGTTCCTGAGATTAGCCATTACTGCTCCGCTCCTATTAGTCATAGCGTGATGATATATAACTTAGAGCACTCCACAAACAAAGGGCTATTCAACGCAAAAAGAATTTTTCAGTTCGGCCCGGTAGTTCCTGAGATTAGCCATTACTGCTCCGCTCCTATTGGGTATAGCGTGATGATATATAGCCTATAGCACTCCACGAACAAAGGGCTATCCAACGCAAAAGAATTTTTCAGTTTGGACCGGTAGTTCCTGAGATTAGCCATTACTGCTCCGCTCCTATTGGGTATAGCGTGATGATATATAGCCTATAGCACTCCACGAACAAAGGGCTATCCAACGCAAAAAGAATTTTTCAGTTTGGACCGGTAGTTCCTGAGATTAGCGCGTTCAAACAAACAAACAAACAAACAAACTCTTCAGCTTTATATAATAGTATAGATGAGAGCTTCCGTTGCGTGCGCTGCGTAAACGGTTAAAGTTATGCAACAATGATGTATGACGGGATTGTTCCTCTTACAAAGTTCTAAAAAATCTATATATATAAAAATGAATTGCTGTTCGTTAGTCTCGCTAAAACTCGAGAACGGCTGAACGGATTTATCTTATCTTGGTCTTGAATTATTCGTGGAGGTCTAGGGAAGGTTTAAAAGGTGAGAAAAATTTGAATAATTGCCGGGAAAATCCTCAAAACAGCATTTTTCTATTTCCCATACAAACGTTTTCTAACTAATACGTAGAGTCAATTTGAGCTTTATTGCTATTGTATAAAGTTCACTGTTGTCTAAGCAATGTAGGTGTGTTCCTAACATCAAAGCAGTGTGCGTTGGAGCACAGAATATAATAATGTAATGTCGCGTTCTGAAACTCAACAAAAGTGATATCGCGGACCCGACTAAATTGAACAGTCACAAAATTTAATATATCATTAGTTATTTGGTTGGCTTCACGATATTATTTCTTTTGTTTTACTTTAAAATGCATGTTTTCGTTATGGACAATTTTTGAGCTACTTTTGCATATCTATACTTATAATAAATCTGTAGAGAGGTCAATTCTGTACATGAAATATATTTCCAAAATAACTGGGGTGATTAGGGATCGATACTGATGCCAAAAATGCAATTAGTAAAATTTTTGTCTGTCTGTCTGTATAACCGTTATAGAAACAAAAACTACTCGACGGATTTTAACTTAACTTGGTACAATTATTTTTCATACTCCTGAGCTGGTTATAGTATACTTTTCATCACGCTACAATTAATAGGAGCATAGCAGTGATGGAAAATGTTGGGAAAACGGGAGAAGTTACTCCATTTTTAAGCTTCCGTGATTTCGTGTGCAACCTTAATGGTTAAAAGTTCCTTCGATTTCACCAGGATCCCATCATCAGACCCTGACCGGACAATCGGACCACCTGCATACCACCATAAATTAAAAAACATCCCGACAAATTGAGCACCTTCTCCATTTTTGAAACCCGAAATCCACGCGGGCGAAGCTGCGGGCGGAAGCTAGTATATTATAAAACAAAGTCCCCCGCTGCATCTGTCTGCCTGAACGTGTTAAACTCAAAAACTACCCAACGTATTAAGAGGAAATTTGGTATGGAGACAGTTTGGGACCCTGGGAAGAACATAGGCTCCCGGGAAACTACTACTTTTATAACGGTAAACTTTAGCCTGAAAAACTTTATAATGCGAGCGGAGCCGCGGGCAAAAGCTAGTAAATAAATAAAATGGTTAACCTGTTACCCGTGATCCATTAGCGCGCAGTACTGTTAAACCCAATGACTTGACAAACGTGTGGTGGAAAGTTTTGTCTCTTCGATTATGGATTGGACTTGTGAGTAAGCTGATTTTTTTTATATGGTCCTACTTGGTTGAGATATTACAGTATATTTTTCTTTTGTTTACAATTTGGAAGGAAACGACGTACAGTGAGCAAAAAGTAGCTGAACAAATTTAAAACTTAAAAACTTTTCTACACGTTAACTTCGATCACAAACACTTTTCCCTTAATCTCAAATAAAGTTAACCTTATGTTATATTAGTACAGAAAAAACGGACATTGACATGGACGTGTAATATACAAAACCGTGATAAAATCCACAAAATAGTTTTATTTCATTGTCTACCATTCGCGTAAACATAATAAATCATTGGCGTCGCAAAATTTAAAAAGAAATTTGAAATTTTGTATTTCTTTAGTTATTTTTGTCTAACCGTACATAGAGCGTGTACATACGCATCTAATACCTGCCTACAAACAGAAACAACTTCACCTAGAATTCAGATTTTTGTAGTACAAACCACCAAATTCGACGGCATTACGTTTATTTTAAAATGTGGACATTTTGTATGCATTAATAATTAATTAATAATGATAATTTTATATGCAAAATATATAAATTTACAGCCTGCCAACGAACGTAGAAAAATTCGAAATTTAAAAGCACGTATATTTTAAAGTAATTTTTATTCTGACCACCCATTCCTTTTACTCTAACATCTTCACTCCAACTTACCTTTATTTGTCCTTTCTCTCATACATCAATACATCTTGTATACACACAGCCATAATTTTTTCAGCACACCGACGGCCGGCCCATTACTTTTGTTTATGCGACGCAAAAAATATTTTACGACATTCGTTACGACTCCCATTTGATTTTATAATTCGAGAGTTTTATGTTTGAATATCTTTATTAATGAAAAATTACCATCGACTGGTGAGACTTGGTGGCGTAGATGTATTGCGTGCGCGGCACGACATCGCTCTGAAGTCCTGCGTTCGAATCCCGGGTCGAGCAGAGATACTGAATTTTTCTTTTCAGTATCAGTCCGAAATCTGGAACTTGTGCTCGATATGACGATACATGGCGTATAATAATAATAATATCAGCCCTGTATTATATACTTGCCCACTGCTGAGCACGGGCCTCCTCTACTACTGAGAGGGATTAGGCCTTAGTCCACCACGCTGGCCTAGTGCGGATTGGTAGACTTCACACACCTTCGAAATTCCTATAGAGAATTTCTCAGATGTGCAGGTTTCCTCACGATGTTTTCCTTCACCGTTAAAGCGAACGATAAATTCACAAAGAATACACACATCATTTTAGAAAAGTCAGAGGTGTGTGCCCTTGGGATTTGAACTTGCGGACATTCGTCTCGACAGTCCGTTCCACACCCAACTAGGCTATCGTCACTTTATGGCGTATACGGTTCAGCTATATTGCTTGCATGGCACGACATCGCTTTGAAGTCCTGCGTTCAAAGCCAGGGTCGAGCAAAGAGATACTAGATTTTTCTTCTCAGTATTAGAGCAGAGTCTGGAACTTGTGTACGATATGACGATAAATTCGCCTTCTATCACGTCCTAGGACGGACTACTCATACGGCGAGCGGTGGGTGCACTGGTTGCGCCTCTGCCTACCTCACTGTTTATATAAAGGGCGAAAGTATGAGTGTTAAAGCTAATAAAAACTTATACGAGAAATAACATAAAAAGTGGTTCGAAGTTTTGGCATTACGAAGTTTCGACATATCAAGACACGAGCGGCAGCGAACTGGGTCGCTCGCGGTACATTACAATAAAAACGGCGTAAATCAAGACCAGGTGCCCGCGGCGGCAGACTTTATAAAAAATTCACGCGACGTCCAAGGCATGGGAGGTTGCGGTTTGGGGAATTTCACGTTTAGGCAATACTAGCTATTTGTTGTGATGTTAGATAATATACGTAGATGGTACTAGAAAGGTGTATTTGTATTTATTGTACCAATTACTTAGAGTATAGTGTACTTTGATCCTGTTAGGTTTTAAAAACATACACATTCACGCCTTTTATCCTCGAAGGGGTAGTCAGAGACGCAACTGCTGCACTTACTTTCCGCCATGTGTATTCCGCCGTCCTATGATGTACAAGGGTACATGATGTACGAGCCTATCGCCATATTAAGGACAAATTCGAGACTCCGGGTTGATACTATAGGAAAATCCAATATCACTGCCCGAACCGGGGATCGAACCCTACACCTGAGCACTGCAATCGCACCGTAATACAACTACACCACCGAGACAGTTTATATCTGAATATTATATTTTAAATGCATATTCGTATTTTATCACAGAACTTCTTTTCAAAAGCACAGCAACGGGGAACAGACGTTTACGCGAGCAGAGTTGCAAGGAAATAGTAGCATCTCTATTGTTACTACTGCCTTTTTTATTGCATGTTGAGACAAATGTCCGCAGGTTCAAATCCCAAGGGCACACACCTCTGACTTTTCTAAAAAAATATGTGTTTATTCTTTGTGAATTATCGCTTGCTTTAACGATGAAGGAAAACATCGTGAGGAAACCTGCATACCTGAGAAATTCTCTATTAGAAATTTTCGAGGGCGTGTGAAGTCTACTAATCCGCACTAGGCCAGCGTGGTGGACTAAGGCCTAATCCCTCTCAGTAGTAGAGGAGGCCCGTGCCCAACAGTGGGACAGTATATAATACAGGGCTGATATTATTATTTATTATATTATAAATCTCTAAAAATAACCAACTACTAATATTTCCGTAATTATACAGCGCCGTCACCTAGTTGTTATCCGGGGAAAGGACATATTCAGATACGCAAGTGAAGAATATACATTATTCATATTAACGGCTTGATTGAACGCATAATTGTATTTATGTTTAGGTTACTAAGGAACAATATTGGTTTTCATAATCGCGCGTCGGCTGGGTTTACTCGCATATTAGCTGTAGGAGGTGCTGGGTTCGAATCTTGGCGGCATATTTTTATATGCGTACACGGAAATATCAACACACTGATGGTAAACTAAGTGGGGTCCAGAATGTCGACTGACGTGAGATGATTTCCCTTCGCCAACTTTTTTTATGCAAGCACGCAAAAGTGTCCTCTCTGCACCGGATGGTAAGTGGAGTGGGATCCAATAGAATGACCACTGACGAGATACTATAACCCCATAACAGTCGACTCAATTATGTCGGCCTGTTGGAACCGTAAATACATCGGCTGATCCCGCAACGCGACGCACTTCCGTGGCCTTCTATGGCGGGTTGTGAAAATGTTTTTCTAACACAGGTTGCCTGGCTTTGGAATATGGAAATCAGGTTAATAAGTATACAATGTGAAAGTTTTTAATTTCATAAGAATTTATTCGAACTTTTTAAAACCGTTTTACAAGTCATTGTTCTTTTATAAAGGAGCAAGAAATAACTAGTAATTGGGTTACCTCATAAGTGATGTACCAGTCGCCCAATAACACTTATGCACTGAATTAATTAAATTGACGATGAGAAATGGATCGAGCAGAATTTATTAATAGAGTAAATATCTTATACGAAAAGTTTCAGGGAAACTGCTGAGTCACTATTATATCCTTTTCAATATCCTGGAGAGGTTGTGTAGTACATCGATCAAGGGCTACTTTTTCTATCTACTGATAGTTTGTATCGATACGATAAGATGATTGGACATGATAATTTATATTATCTAGTTTGAAACTTAATTGCTGTCAACTCTTACTGAAAAAGTTAAGTACATAAAGTTCAATTTACTTTTTATTAAAATTTATTTTGTTCAAAACTAATAAATTCTTCTTTTATATCTATAGTTAGAATAACTTATGGTAAAGTATTATTTTAATGAAAAAAGTAGATGGTTTTATTTATTAAGGCAATGTTAATTTGACGCTGTATAGTATGACTTCACTTTACTGAAGTTAGTTTTTACTGAAATAACTAGGTATTTTCTGTACCCAGCTATGGTAAAAATTTAATCTGCAACCAAAGAATCTCATCATCTATATGAACTAAGAGGGTTCCTTCTCCTTCCACCTCATTTCCTTCCCCAGATATCCCCTCCTAACTTTCCTCCAGGACCCTGCAGTCACTAAGCTAGGGGGTTCCAGTACCCCATTCGCTAGTTTCCTCCCATGTTGTCAGCGGGATCTGATACCCAAAAAATCCAAATCGGATTAACATTAAAAAACACTTCTTTATTGCTACCATTTAATACAGGATAATTATAAACTATATAGATAAATATACACGATTTAAAGCTAAGGTGCAAAAGGAGTGGGTTAGTAAAATATAACATTGTAATTTAACCACAGAGATTAAAAATAAATCGCTCTTCGCTTCCTTTCCTACCAAATCTCAATGTAGGCCAAAAATAAGTATCCAGGTGTGAGTGAATCAGCGTGGAACGTCGGCCCCAGATATATCCGAGTTGTGAATGAACTAAAAGATTGATGAGTGACCGGATCTTGGCGAATGGGTACTTTACTTTTGAGGGACCTTGCTAATATAAATGCAAAAGTTTGTGGTTATTTGTTTGAAGGAAAAGCAGAATCTGATGAACGAATTTGGATGAAATATGAATATAGGGAGACCATGTGGAGGTTTAGCTTATAGGCTTGTTTTCATATAACTGCATAATTACTTGGAACTAGTAAACGACTCTAAAACCGCACTATTCACCGTGTAAATGGGATCTTGGCAATATAATTAACTACTGGACATGATAAGACTTAAGTGTCAGGGCGGCGAGCGCAGTAGAATATCAAACAATACTTTGTAATTCAAGGTGTTAGATGGTGTTTCTACTGTTTATGAGCGGTCGCATCGCTTAAAATCAGGCGAACGGCAAACTCGTCTTGTCATTTAAAGCAAAGCAATAAAAAAAATCAAGCATGTTGCTCGGTGCTAACTTCGACTTTTTGGAAGATCTAAATCCGATCAAATCATCTTAAAAGAGGACGACAACCTCAAACTAGATTATCGCAAAAAATACGCCAGCTTATGCCTTGGGTCTTAATAGAACTCTAAAATATCTGAGGGCCTCGCCAGTAAGTAGTTCTCTTTGTAGTTCTGTGAGTGAATGGAGTGATTTATGATCGATTCGGAAAGTTCAATTCTGTAAATTGAACATTTTTATAATGATGGTTTGGGCATTTGGAGAGGATAGATTATAGGAAACTTGCAAAGAGGATATATAGGGCGAATCTGGATGGAAGAGCCGGTAGGGATCGACCGCACCGAACCTTCGAATGTCAGATATCTGACATTCTTAGTTAAGGCAAAATTACCCTGAACCGGCGGGAATGCATAAAAAGATTGATGAAGGTGGTGGAAGCGAGAGAACTATGCCAGTATCGCGCAAAGTTACAATCTATAATCTCTGCCTACCCCTATGGAATAGAGGCGTGATATTAGTATGTATAATGATGAGTGGATGAGTTTGAAAGTAGAACGTAATAAATAATCCAAATGTCGGGAGTAGTGACCCACGATGTGATCCAGTTGTGGGTGTAAATGTCACTCCTAGTTGTGGTATCATGAAAGGAGACTTTGTTGGATTATTGTTGAAGTTTGCGAGTGTTTTAATGCTACTGAATGGGACGAATAAGCGTGGCTTTAAACGATAGTAAGATTTTTTTTATTTATTTCGCTTTAATAGATGTTTGTTAGGTATATTTTCGAAGCGTCAGAGGGTGCGAGGTTACACTATTTGATAAATAGCTCACCCCTCTTCCATTAGAACTTTGAATCACAAATGCATTACATTCGACGCACTGTTAAATGTAGTCTCATAAATATTGTTTTCAAGCCACAATGTGCATTCAGATAAAAAATTACAGTGGTACCCAGTCGGCACAATGGTTCTTGGCGACAATTTATATGGCCACGGACACATGCACTCATTGCGCCTGATAGGAGATGGTGGATGGTAAGATCCTGATAATGTCCACTGATAAGAGAAGATTACTCCTCGCCAGTATACTTTGCCGCCCTGTTTGAAATCGGATATATACAGGTAGATCCCGGAACGCGACTCACATGGATCACTATGGCGGATTTTACACGTTACGGTGATTACCACCAGTGTTATGATGGTAGTGGGATACTGGCATGTGAGAAATCTACCAAAGTGAATCCATTTAGACCGTCGGCTGACTGAGAATTAAGATAAAATTGGCTCAGAGAGCGGCGCTACAAAATGCACCGGAACCAACGAAGATTGCGGAAAATTATTAAATGGAAATAATTAATTCCCGCTTGAAATACGGTTTAGTAAGCCGACGTCCACGTGGGCTTAAATTTGCAGTTTTCAATAGTTGTTTTACTTCAATTTATGGTATAATATAATGTAAGGATTTATTGGGATGGTGTATTGTATGCCAATACGTAGATAGATGTGCGTAGTTGATGCAATTTCAGCAATTATAAAAATGTATAGATCCCGTCTGCATCGCGTTTTAGATACGTCTGTAAGCTTCATCGATCCACGTTAAATTCTTCGTCTGCACAGCCTTTAGGTCTCTGTTTTTCAATTAAGAGATTGGGTTAATTTAAAACCGGTTTATTACTAAAAACAGAATTATTAGATATTTGATTGTAACAATTAGACGACGTCATAAGTCATTGAAAAAGAAACTATTTTGTGAATTTCTTGGTGGTTTTTATATTATAATTTTATTGTCGTTGTAAGTGTAGACGCGTCCCTACTCTAGATTTAGTGGCGCTAGAGGGACATTGTCATCCATATTTATAAGCTAAAGAAGCTGGTGTTCAAAACTCAATTACCTGACAAAGTTATTTACCTTTTCGGTATTATGTTGTGCAGGATGTGTACTCCTTCAGGGATATTGGTATTTACTTATTTAAATATGAGAAACTATGTTTCAAAAGTGATTTTATGAATTTTGCTGGTAAGGATATAATGATTTCTTATATTTACGCGAATGTTAGACATTGAAATTAAACTAATTTTTCGGATTCTATCGCGGTTTTTGATTTTTATTTTTCTCCCGACGTTTCGAAGACTTTGCAGCCTTCATGGTCACGGGGGGGACTGAGGTGTTGTTCATCCGCAAAGTCAAAGTTACAATATCTACCTACATTTTACAATTATACAACTTATTAAAATTTTTGCTGTTGGTGGTCCGATCTACGCAGAATGAGCTCACAGTGTCTTGAAGTCTGGCAGCCAGTCTTTTGGGTTCCTATTTAATATCCGACTACCGTACACAAGGTGTTAAAATCCGCCATAGTGGCTAACGTAAGTGTATCACGTTCCGGGATCAGCCTGTGTATATCCGGTTCCAACAGACCGGCATAATTGTGTCGACTGTCGAGGGGTAATCATCTCTCGTCAATTGACATTGTATTGGACCCGACTTCGCTTACCATCAGGTGCAGAGAGGTCACTTAGCCTTGGACATCTATAAAAAAATATAAGTGTTGGATAACTATACTGTGACTTATACTCCCTTACATAATATTATGATACTGTGAGTCCGGCGATCATTGTTCTGCCTCAGAGCGCATTTTAAAGAAACCACCTTTCATCTTTTAGGTCTGGACATAAGCGACTATCGGGTCCAAAATATCCTATAATTCAAGCTGAAACTAATAAAACTCTTAGAAATATGTTCATTGAAATGATTTCGGACATTAGCGTGAACGAAAAAAATGATAACTTTTCTCGTTGATTTTTTTAAACTTATTCTTTGATTCAAAGCTTGTCTTGATAATTACGAATTCAACAGAAAAGGAATCAGTAAAGACATTCGAGCTGTTCTCAACTAATGCTTTTACATACATTGTGGCAACTGATTTTCATTTAGTAAATAAAACAAAGTCCACCCGCTGCGTCTGTCTGTCTGAATGCGATACACTCAAAAACTAACACACATTTACCACACAGTTTTCATCAATGGACCCAGTCGTTCAACAGGGGCTATAATTTATTTATATTGTGTACAATAAGAAGAAAGTAGGCGTATAGCTCTATTATCTGTGGCAAGCCGAGGCAAATCGCTAGTTTAAAATAAATAAAACATAGTGTAGTGTTTCACGGTAACAAGATAGCGTCTGCGCGACGTCTTATTCAATTTATTATTGCACAATTACAGTTTGAAGTAGCTCGGGGCTTTGTTAACGTAGAAATGTCTTTGAAACTAGTCTCTAAAAGATTTTAATTAAATGTAAATGTAGGTCTAATTATTGCCTGAAGGAAAAAGTTCTCTTTTAGAATTGCAGTGTAATTTTATTGCGACGATGGTGTAGTAGGGAAGGGTTGGCGAGATGAAAGTTTCGGGTTCAATACACAGGTGCACTCTGTTCCTTCACTCTCATAATCTGGTAAGACGGCAAGTCGACATGAACGGTGAGAGATCAGGCGCAGGACCAACGGCTTATGTGCTTTCCGAGGCACGGAGGTATCACACCGCCAATTTCCTGACTCCGAGCTTCGACTGAGTAATTTTGAATTTGAAAAATCATGTGATAATTATTTTTTGACCCAACCCGGGGTTCGAACCTAGGACCTTAGCGCGGTAGTCAGACAATTTATTTAGTTTAGTTTTTGGTCTAGGAACCGCATTAGTTAAGGAATTATGTTGTGAATATATTACACTAGCAAGGTTAAGCGGCGATAGCCTAGTTGGGTGTGGAACGGATAGCCGAGACGAATGTTCAATGTGTTCGACTTTTCTAAATAATATGCGTGTACTCTTTGTAAATTATCACTTGTTTTCGGTGAAGGAAAACATCGTGAGGAAACCTGCATACCTAAGAAGTTCTCTATAGGAATTTTGAAGGTGGGTGAAGTCTACCAATCCGCACTAAATCATCGTGGTGGACTAAGGCCTAATCCCTCTCAGTAGTAGAGGAAGCCCGTGCCCAACAGTGGGACAGTATATAATACAGGCCTGGTCTTATTATATAATATATAGGTATTATATAAAGGTTACTAGATATAATACATATGCAGGTACTTCCGCTTTCCTTTACATAAATCAGGCCAAATGATGGTGCTTAGAGCTGATTTACGATCATGTACGGCTTGAGAGAGCACAGCAATTTGAATACATTACTCATGGCTGAGAATATTACATCAAAATCAATTTAATTTGCTAAAAACATTGTATAAATTATGATGTTTATTACACTATTATTTGGAGCTTAAGTGATTTTGATTAAAATATAAAGAACTATCACTGATTACAGAAATAGATTTACTACCAACCAACCGACTTATACGACTTTTTTTTAAATCTATATTTAAGGAGCTTGGTCGTTATTTCACGACTATGTCACTCCGTACGTCCACTTTTACCCGTGCCTACAAAATTTTGATGAAATCAAAATAGTTTTTTAATAAAGCCCTAGCCTCTTCTGATACAGGAACCGACAAAAAGCTATTTATGCTGCCCACATTAAAGCTCAAAGTATGAGGCTTACTCCGCACACACTCCGACAAAACATGAAGTACGTCATCTCTTACTCGACAGTCAGAGCAGTTCGGGAAGTTTGACGCCCGCATGAGATGCTTAAACATATTTGTCGGAATATGCCGAGGGCGGAGCCGACTTATACGACTTGTCGATGAATGCATGAATGCATGAATGCATGAATGCATGAATGCACGAATGATGAATGAATGAATGAATGATGCGATAGAATCCGAAAATTAGTTTAATTTCAATGTCTAACATTCGCGTAAACATAAGAAATCATTACGACTTGTCGATGACTAACTGCCTCGGTGTGTTTTATAGCAAAAGGTGTCATAAATACCTTGATAAGAATATTTTTTATCCTAACTGGTAATCCTATATAACTAAAGACATTAGTTATATAAGCGACTTTATTTAAGTAATAATTAAGTATTCTCATGTACCTTGACTTATCATAAGCGCAACTATGCTTGCCTACGTGATCAATAATGCATTTTTTTTTTGTAACTGCATAATCAACATGTTTAATCATTTCAACAGTTTGCAACATTTATATACGTACTTACAAATAGAATATTTAGTTACATAAATGCTTTTAAGTTATTTGTATAATTGTTATTATTTATCTATATAATTAATCTCGTCTCAATACAAACAGTACTCGGTATTGGAATTATTGTAGGCCCCTTGTATTTGAGTACGTTTTGTCTCTTTGTTTGATGCAAGCACCAGTGTACAATGTGCATTGTTGCCTAATGTTTGAGGACTTGAGTCTAGTGTAAATGCACGGTACTGTATTATATGCTAGTGACGGCTGCAGTGCGATGTCCAGTGCTTTGTTATAGTTCTAAGGGTTGCTATTATTTCCTTACTCTACTATAGAAGTCTCCATTATTTTAATTATTGAACAGCACAGCCCGTATGAAAAAGATTTTCCTGGGATAAAAGTGGCACACAGCACTCAAGAGAAACGAAGCTTTCTTTAGTGAAAAAAATATCAATATCCGTTTATTAGTTCCTGAGTTTATCGCGTTCAAACAAACAAACTCTTCAGCTTTATATATTGTTGTAAATATGGTATATGTTCTTAGTAATTAAATAAAGTTAGTAAAAAGATGTTATTGACATGAGTGTTTATTTCGGACTAAAGAGAAGTAACTATGGCAAACAAAATACAATTAGTTCTAAAAATAGAACATATAAAAATAATAAGTCACGACGAAGGTTACAATCTCCAACAGCCGCCCTTAATCGCAGTTGTGACAGAAAACAAAACAAATAAAATAATTAAGTTTCTAAACCTAAGTTAACTACACATCGTTTGTGTGCTAGAGGTCCGAGGGCCTTCGTTAGTACATCAGCAGGCATATCGTTACTTTTTATATATTCTAACTTAACAATATTATTAGATACCTTTTCCTAATAAAGTGAAACCTAGTATCTATATGCTTCGTCCTGCTGTGGTGTACAGGATTTCGAACAAGATTAATGGCACTTTGGCTGTCAGAAGCTAAGTTAACTGAACAAAGTATACCTGTTATCTCGTATATAAACCGACGTAAGTAACACGCTTCCTTCGTGGCAGACGCTAATGCCATATATTCTGACTCGGCCGAACTTAACGCAACAGTAGGTTGCTTCTTGGATTCCCATGATACTGGACCTCCACTTAACTTGTAAACATAACCGGTGTATGACCTTCTGTCGATTGGACAGTTTGCCCAGTCTGCGTCACAAAAACCTTTAAAGGTTCTCTATTCTTCCTGTAAACCAATGAATAGTTTAGGGTACCTTTTAGGTATTGCAGAATCCTTTTAGCAGCATTCCAGTGTTCTTTAGTAAAACACGTATTAAATTGACTTAAATAGCTCGTGGCGTAAGCGATGTCTGGTCGTGTGTTTACCGCTAGATACATGAGGCATCCTATTAAGTTTTGATAAGGATAAGACTCACCGACTTGACCATCCATTCTTTTTCCATATTCTTTTTAATTAATGGAGTATCCACGGCCTTACAATCCTTCATATTAAATTTTTCTAATATAGAAAGAATATAATTTCGCTGGTTCAATCCTTATACTCTCGGAATCACTTTCAACTTGTAGTCCCAAATAACATTTCAATATTCCGAGATCTTTTAATGAAAAATATTTCGAGAAATCATTCTTGACAGTGTCAAATGTCAAATCAGAATTAAAGAAGACTATTATGTCATCAACAAAGATTCCTAATATTACAAGTTCTTTACCAAAAGTTTAGTATACACACAAGGTTCGGAAGGAGTTCCTATGAAACCTATTTTAGAAAGCGTTTCATTTAACTTTTATTCAAAGCTCGCGGTGCCTGTTTAAGACCGTAAAGAGATTTCTTCAATAAACAAACTTTGTTTTCTTTACCCTTTTGAATAAAACCAAGAGGTTGCTCCATGAAAACTTCTTCTTCTAAATCTCCGTTAAGGAAAGCTGTATCGACATCTAAGTGCTTCATTCTCAACTTCATATCTGCAGCTATCGCAAACAACGTGCGGAGGGAAGAATGACGAATCACTGGTGCGAACGTCTCCTTGTAGTCTACACTTTCAACTTGATGAAAACCTTTGACGACGAGTCTCGCTTTATACTTGATAATATTACCATAAGCATCCCTTTTAATTTTGTAAATCCATTTACATGGTATAACCTTTTGTTAGGTCTATCTACTAAATTCCATGTATGGAGTTTCCTTAAGGAACTATACTCATCAACCATAGCATGTTGCCACTTATCAGCATCATCGGCATGAGTAGCTTCGTAATATGTCGTAGGTTCATTAGAATCTACCATTGACGTATTGTAAGCTTTATAAAAATTTGTTGTTTTTTCTGTCTCTGGAAGGGTATCTGCGCTCAGGGTGCGATTCCTGTTCCAAATTCGCTGTCACTTCTTCCACACTAGGCAGCCTTAAGTCACTGAGAGACTCTCGCTGTTCCAGAGTCACTGACTCTTTTGCACTTTCTAGATTTACTGGTAAAGTTGCTTCAGCCGCCGGGCTGATACTCTCATCACAGTCATAGAATTGACAGTCATGATCAAACTCAGAATCAAACTCTTATTGCTCCACAAATAAAAATATAGATTATGACTGTTATACAGATTGATTCTGCTTTAGAGCTGTAAAGCAATTTTCAAAAAGGTTGCATCTCTGGATATAATAACTTTTCGTGGGTTAGCAGGGTCCCTAAAAATATAAGTGCCTGGATTTTCAGAATAACCGACGAAAATTGCTTCCTGTGCCTTGACATCTAATTTTTTCCCTGTGACACGAAGGTATATGGACTAGAGCTCTACAACCAAACACTTTTAGATGGCTAAGATCACCTTTTCGTCCATACCATTTGTCATAAGGAATTTGTCCACCTAAGGCTCGATGAGGAGACCTATTCTTAAGGTAAATGGCAACTTGGAATGCATCTTCCCAGAATGCTTTCGGTAGTGAACTTTCAGCTAGCAACGTTCTTGCCTTTTCTGTAACCGAACGATGGGTGCGTTCCGCTACTCCAACTTGCTGAGGACTATAAGGCGTCGTTGTTTGATGTTCAATACCTTTTGAAGCAAGATAATCAACAAACTCTTTATTCACGAACTCCTTACCTCCATCAGTCCTAATTGCTTTAATTGTTTTATCTAACTGATTTTCAACAAAACATTGAAACACACAAAATATATCTTTGACTTCTGTTTTAGAAGAAATAAAATAAGCAAACACTTTTCGCGTATAATCGTCTACTATTGTCAACATATATCTATTTCCTTGAAAAGAAGTTGTAGACACCGGTCCCATCAAATCCATATGGATCAGTTCCAAAGGGAAGTAGCCCTATTAAACGCTAACCTTTTGAAAGGTTTTCTTGCTTGTTTACCTTCCACGCAAGCGATACAACTAGTTTTATCTACTCCTGTATACTTTATACCTACCTTGTGATTTTTCAGTTGGTTCATGCCTATACGACACAAATGTCCTAACCTCTTATGCCAAATTTGATAACTATCCCGACAACAGTGCACATCTTGTGTCAAAAATTATCCGCCACATTCTCGGAAACATTTACAGTCTCCATCTAAAACGTACAGTCCACCACAGGGCGAGGCATGAGCAACAGATTCACATGTAAAATTAAAAGTATCAGATTTATAAAAGTTACATCCATTTTTATCAAAAACACAAATAAAACCCTTTTCAACAGTTTTATATACAGATAACAAACTAGCTTTCAAATCTGGTATATAAGCAACATCACTAATATTGTTGACCACGTTCTCGGGCGTGTTTATTGAAATATTTCCAATTCCGCAGCACTTAATCTGTTCTCCATTTGCGACAGTAACAGTACCTTGATTCTGTATCGAGATATTCTGAAACCAGTCCCGTCTAGAAGTCATGTGTCTAGTACAACCTGAATCTACATAAATTATGTCCTTTCTTGGGTTTCCAAAGTATTAAGACTTGTAAATATCGTATCATTGGTATTTACCGCATTGCCTTTCTCCTTCTTGTTTCTCTGTGGACAGTCTGGTCTCTTATGTCCAGGTGTCTTGCACTCATAACAAACTATATTCTTCTTCATTGACTTAGGCTTCTTCTTCGCATGAAAGACAGAGTCTAATGATGTAGCCACATCTTTGGACATTTCATTAAGCAGTTTTGTTTTCACCAACTCTGTAGTCACGTCTACATTGCAATTTTCTAAAGCCATAATGAGAGGTTCATACCTTGGAGTTAGACCTCCCAAAAGTATTGCAGCAATAGACTTGTCCTCTATGACTACATCAATATCCGCAAGATCCTGTGCGGTTGACATAACTGCGTTAATATATAGTTCAATATTTTTGAACTCTGATAGACTCAACCTGTACAGTCTACGCTCCAAAAATAATCTTCGTCCTATTCCCTTATCTTCAAAGGCTTTTTGCAAACAAGTCCATGCCTCAGATGCAGTTTTCGCACATCTTATATGGGTTATCGCTGCACCTTCTACTGATAAGCATATCTTTGCTAATGCCTTTGCGTCTTTGCGTACCTTTGTAGAGGCATGGGTTGTGTCTCCATTTGGGTATCCACCGATTGTTTCCCATAAATCCTCATGGATAAGGTAATTTCGCATCTTGAACTTCCAAGTCGGATATCCATCTTTTATCCTCAAACAAGGAAATGGAAAAGATGTGATCGACGCGGAATTTTTCACACTCGAAACATCTCCAGATTCATGTGACATTTTCAGACTATTACTATTTCCTAGTCACACAAAAAATATATTCAACTTTATTTTACTCAATAACGTGAAAAAAAAAAAACTAATAACTAAGCGTTCGTGCTGATAACGTGTTGTAAATATGGTATATGTTCTTAGTAATTAAATAAAGTTAGTAAAAGATGTTATTGACATGAGTGTTTATTTCGGACTAAAGAGAAGTAACTATGGCAAACAAAATACAATTAGTTCTAAAAATAGAACATATAAAAATAATAAGTCACGACGAAGGTTACAATCTCCAACTATATTGTATATATTTCAATTTCCAATCACAACGGCCCTACGTCTACGCACTGCGAAGACTGCCATGCCGTCAGCACTGAGAAACAGACTTGTTATCACAGCCTTACTCGATCGTTCGATAAAAAACGTCTATGAATAAGGGGGTTAGTAATTAAATAAAGTTAGTAAAAAGATGTTATTGACATGAGTGTTTATTTCGGACTAAAGAGAAGTAACTATGGCAAACAAAATACAATTAGTTCTAAAATAGAACATATAAAAATAATAAGCTTCACGACGAAGGTTACAATCTCCAACAAAACAATTCTCATAAAGATTTGTTTGACATATTGACATTGTCTTTTGGTTGTAAATTAGGGTCGTTCAAGTATTACGTAACGTAACTTGGAGGGAGGGCGGCAGGGAGTTCGTACAACGCGTTATGTAACATTGTTTTTATTTTACAATAATAAAAGGTATTTTAGCGACTTTCCGGTACTTTGCGTGACATCATTGTGAATATTAGAAAAAAAATGTCACTTTAGAGTTACGTAACTTTTGGAGGGTTGGGCGGGCGTACACCAAAACGTTACGGCGCGTTACAAGGAGGCGGTGGGGGTCTAAAAAATCTTCAAAAATTGCTTTACATAATAGTCGAACGGTCCCTTACAATACAACCAGAGATCATTAACATCTACTATATCGTGCGGTGGCAGTTAGGGTCCATTTCTTGCATTTACACATAATATGGGAGACCGAATTTATGACCAATATAGTTCATTTTTAAATGTACCAGTTCTATCATGCAATCATTTGTCTCAGTACGGGAATCGCAGTCGTTTCTGTTGAGAGAATGTTAAACATAATGTTTATGGCATAATGTTTTGTTGCCTTCGTCATGTGAATATAGTTTTACTCTTTGGTAATGTCTGTTTAAAGTTAAAAAGGTTTGTTGTTACTTGTACGTACGTATAATAAAGCCGTTCGTTAGATATGTGTATAATTTCAACAGTTTCACACCTCGTCTCATCAACCATTGCGCTACAATGACTGTCAAAGACCATGGAACGACTCGGAATAAATTTGTCGACCACTTAATTTAATACACACTGACTTAAAGTGGATCAAAGTGACTCATTCACCTGAGTCATATTTTTGAGAGCTAATTGTTTTAGTACAGTTTTGTAGCCCGGCAAAACTTTTTGTAATAATCAAACTATTAGTGTCTTTTTAGGAGTATCTTAAGGAGTCATTTGAGCTGATAAGGCGTAGGGCAAATGTTTACATTAGAGACATAATTTCTGTGTATTAGCTACAATTTGGT
This sequence comes from Manduca sexta, assembly GCF_014839805.1. NCBI lineage: Eukaryota > Metazoa > Arthropoda > Insecta > Lepidoptera > Sphingidae > Manduca > Manduca sexta. Next base: position 2,719,370 of record NC_051123.1, read on the forward strand.
TTTTATAATTTGTATTGATAAA
>NC_051123.1:2719891-2801041 GCF_014839805.1 Manduca sexta
TTACTTAGTTATAAGTAACTTTAGAAATTCACTACATAGTTAAGAAACAATATAGATCCCTTATCATTTTTTTAATCCGCCACATAAGTAGGTATTTTGGAAATAGAGTTCTCTTAGCACAACTTATGTTGGTATGGAACCTTAAAAATACTTTTACTAATTCATTTCTGTTTCGGATAAGAATTTTGTGATTTATGTATAGTCTGGTTCACTATTGTATGATAGGTACCAAATACGGATGTCCCCTTTAGATATTTCGGCAGCACGTAGCGTAACGGATTTTATTTACCAAGTTCATATTAGATATTACAAGAATTTACATGTAACCATGTAGGAAAATGTAGTCTGTAGAAGGTGGTTAAACCAGCGCATATTTGACTTGTTTTTCCAGTAAAATATTTACATATTTAATAATTATCTAAACAGACCGGACTGTATGCAAATAAGTTTTATGCAAAAATATTTATTGTAGGTAGGTATAATATGTAAATAACAACAGACAACTTTGCGACCCCCAAAATAATTTAAATATTCGATTATGCTTATTGGATTTTGTGTTACATTTATTTTGCCGAGTAATAATTTTTCTCAATGACCACAGCAAATTGGTTTAATACTTCCTGCCCCACTTTTCCCCAAATCCCATTTACGGTCCTACCTGTTTTTCTTTTATGGTAAATAAGTAATGGACGAGACGAGTATGCCGCGCATGTTAACTGTTACAAGCGCCCATATACAGTAGCAAGACCATACAGAATTTTGTATTACAAAGTAATTCATGACACTCCACTGCACTTACCATACTGAGGAGCAAGATGATAAGTCTCTAAAGTCCAGTAGTTATGTTGGCTCCAATATCCTTCAAACCGGAACACAACAGTGCATGCATGTAGCTTGATGGTAGAAATAGACATTGCGATGGTTTTATCCAGACGGCCTCGCATCAGAGAGACCTACCACCTGTAAACTTTGAGAACCACCGGATTATATAAATGCATCCTTTATGGTTATAAAATGAGTAGCCCGAGAAAAAAATTGTCTGCATTTGCTTAAAATTGACCTCATAATAATTTCTAGTAGGCAATTAAATAAGTATCATTGCTGACAACGTATTACAGCTTTTAATGCGTAGGTATCGGTTCGATTCCCAGCAAAGCTTTTGGGTTTGGGTCTTACAGAAAGGGTTGTGGTCAGGCAGGAAGCCGGTCGTAAAAATTAGACAAAGACCTTGATTAACACATAGATTACTTGTTATTTTAGCAACCCCATAATAGGATTTGTATTTTACTAAATGATTTTATTTTGCGTCATTGACTATCGCTAAATATCTTTGAAATATAAAGCTGTTGATCGGGGCCGCAATTATGTAAATAGACGGGAATCAGCGGGATGAAACATAAATAACAAATATATGAACACTTTTTTAAACAATATAATATTATTTAAAGTAGCAAGTTTTAATGATGCATTGTTACGTTCTTGTTCAGGGCCGGCCCGCCCTTATAGGCAAACTAGGCAACTGCCTAGGGCGCTCGTATTTGGGGGCGGCATAGCAAGCGAGCGGCATCACCACTGAGCACGCGGATCGATCAAAATGGTTCAATCAATCGTACGTACGCGCGACAGACGTGCGGCGCGACGCGCATCGCAACTCGCGGAGCGCGCCGCCGCCGTCCCGTTCCCCGCCGCACCCCACGCATGCCATCGCCGCCAGGCGCCAGTCGCCGCCGCGCCGCCCGCGCACTCTTAACTATCTCATGTGTTCTCCGTCAACTCTATGCGCTAAGTGAATTCCTCGGACTCTCATTGTGAATAATAATAATTGCAATCACCTACAGGCTACAAGTAAGTAATTCGTGAAGGTATTATTTTATTTAGAATAATAATTAAGTTTTTATTAATATAATTTATGTCTAATGTCCATACAGTAGGCATGCATTTTTCGAGTGTAATGACATCTGAAAGATGTATTCGCTTAGCGAGTATTATGAAATCTTTAGATCCTACATCTTGAGTGGAGAGAGTTTAAATTGAACCTACTTAGATGGGTTACACACGTTATCACACGTACCACTTCCAAAAGTGCAGTGCTTAAATGAAACGGACGGTGTAGTCGGGGTGGGTTTTTAATTAAATGCGCTTTTGTATCACGGTAAAATTTTTTATTTTTCGCTTAACACAAGTAACATAACTGTAGGTACTTCAAAACTCCATTACTCTTACGTCAATCTCTCAGCCAATCACAGATTGGTTATGGCCGGCGCATTTCGGATACGCGCTACGGTGAATAACGCGTAGGCGGGACACCTCGGCCTTTGCGCTCATGGCGCCTAGATGTATCCGGTATAACGGATAATTGTTGAAACTGATATTACACAAATGTCTTTTTTTCTGTTCCAGTCATTTCTTGAGACATGGCAGATGACAAAAAAATGTCTGGAGCACAATTTCGTAAGAGAAAATTAGAGAAACAATTATCGTTAGCAAAGCAAGCAGACTCGTTCAAGAAGTATCTTCGTCCAAATCTTCAAGAACCGCAACCATCAGGCAGCAATACAAATGATGATATGAAAGAAGACATAACCAATCCCACCACAGGAAGCTGTACTACAGAAGGTCCCGCTTTATTTTCAGCAAAAGAAAATACTCCACAACAGCGTGAAATAACCAAACAACCACAACCATGCAAAAGTACAAATGATGATATGGGAGAAGACACTAATAATCCTCCCACAGAAAGTTGTCTCATTTTAAACTTCAGTGACCCTGCAACATGGGATGTCTCTACTGATCATCTGCGGCAAATCCTCGTCAAACACGGGCCAGATCAAGTGAAAAATATCGAGTTCCCATTAGATAACCAGCGAAGAAAGTTTTCTACAGTGTATTATAAGAGAAAACTAGTCAATGGTGAACGTGCCTCGTTCATGGCTGCAATATTCAGCTTCAAAGGATTCTGTGTTCTGTTTCTGTTGTAAGCTATTTTCTACAGATGAAAAATCCGCTCTATGCAACAAAGGTGCGAATGACTGGAAGAATATTTCATATATATTATCAAATCACGAGAAAAGTAGTAGCCATTTAGCAAACTACCAACAGTGGAAAGAGTTAGAGCTTCGGTTGAGGACTAATAAAACAATCGATGAGGAAAATTTACGTTTGATAAGGGACGAGGAAAAATACTGGCAACAGGTTCTCGAAAGGTTGATTGCTTTAGTGAGAGTTCTAGGAAGCCAAAACTTACCTTTTCGTGGAACGCATGATGAACTATTTACTCCTGGCAATGGAATTTTTTTGAAAATGGTTGAATATCTAGCTTTATTTGATCCTATAATGAATGAACATCTTAGAAAAGCGAGTAACAAAGATATTCATGTTCATTACCTCGGAAAAAATATCCAAAATGAACTGATCAGTTTTTGGCTAAAGCTGTCCAGGAGAAAATACTGGCGTATATTAACTCAGCTAAATATTATTCAATAATTCTAGATTGTACACCTGACGTTAGTCATGTTGAACAAATGACCATCATCGTTCGAATTGTCAAATTGATTACTGATGAACGTAAATGTGAAATCAAAGAATATTTTTTAGGATTTGTCCCTCTTGCAGACACCACCGGTGCTGGCTTAACTGAAAAAGTCTTGATCAGTTAAATGAGATGTCTCTCTCATTAGAAAATTTACGTGGGCAAGGGTATGACAACGGAAGTAACATGAAAGGTAAGCACAGTGGTGTTCAAAAAGGATTTTAGATATAAATCCACGTGCTTTTTGTACCCTGCAGTTCACACACGCTAAATCTTGTTGTGAATGATGCTGCAAAATGTTGTCTGGCAGCGACATCCTTTTCAACTTGGTCGAAAAATATATGTATATTTCTCTGCCTCAACCCATCGTTGGGAAGTCCTATTGCGTCATGTGCCTAGTTTGACACTGAAACCATTGAGCGATACAAGATGGGAAAGTAGGATTGATGCATTGCGTCCATTACGTTACCAATTAGCTGATGTGCATGATGCACTTGTGGACATTTATGAAGATCATACTCTGATTGGTGCATCTGGAAATCAAACTCGAATTGAGGCTCAGTCTATTGCTAAATAAATTGCGGATTTTAAGTTTGTTGCTTCACTTGTCGTGTGGTATAATATTTTGTTCGAAATTAATTTGACTAGCAAAGTTCTTCAATCCCAGGAATCTAACCTCAATACCGTTACAAATGCTCTTCTAAAAACGAAAACATTTCTTGAAAGCTGCAGAAGTGATTTGGGATTAGAAAAATGCTAGTAGAAGCTAAAGAAATATCAGAAGAAATGAATATTGAAGCATCATTCGCATCAGAAACGAAGCCAGTGCGCCTAAGAACAAAGAAAAGACAGTTAAGCTATGAAGCGGAAGATGAGCCAATATGTGATGCGAAAGACCAGTTCAAAATAAATTTTTATTTTGCTGTGCTAGATACCGCAGTAAATTCAGTTGATGAGAGATTTAATCAGCTAAAAATATTAGTCATGTGTTTGGATTTCTCTACAACGTTCATGAGATGCAAAATAAAACTTCCAAAGTTGTTCTGGAACACTGCATAAAGTTGGAAGAATCTCTTAGTGATGGAAACTCTAAGGATGTTGATGCAACTGAGTTATGCAGTGAATTACAAGCTATTGCAAGAAGAGTACCAAATAACACTGCGCCACAAGACGTTTTAAATTATATTTGTGCAAATGGGCTTCTAGATAGCGTACCTAATTTAGTAACAGCAATAAGGGTATTGCTCACACTTCCCGTGTCTGTGGCCAGTGGAGAGCGCAGTTTTTCTAAACTTAAACTGATTAAAACATATCTACGGTCCACAATGACTCAAGAAAGGCTTGTGGGGTTATCGACTCTATCTATAGAGCAAGAAATTGCTGAAACAATTGATTTAAAAGAAATGGTTTCTACATTTGCAAGAATGAAGGCAAGAAAAATTCATTTTTCATAAATTAATGTCTACAGCCTAGCAACAGAATCGTGTCATAAGACTATGCTCTAATTATTTGATTAAAAATACACTTATAATCTGCTTTGCTTTAATTACCTGAACCCATGCCAGTACCTAGTAAAATGTTTTTGATCTTTGAATATGCTATTTCCGGGTTATTCAAAAGTACAGAATTCGCAGTTTTGTTTCTGCGGAGTTTTGTTTTGTCACTCTTTAATCGGTGTACCTAGTATTTTTGTTGTGTTTTTATGGGCGTCGTTCCAATGTTTTGCCTAGGGCGCCAAGTTTCGTTGAGCCGGCGCTGTTCTTGTTAAATGATTTATAGCTTCATTTCGCTTTTATATGAATGTCTTGTAATAAAAATTCCGCGTGGAATTTAAAATGTAATATAGAATACAACGGCACGTAAATGAACAAAGCAATTTTGAGACTTGAGATATCTCATTACAATGTTTTCTTTTAAGTATAAAGTCACTATGCAAGATATTAATAACTGCCAATGAGAGATAATGTAATATCCGTTAAATATAAAGAAGTATTTCATATTTAGTGAAAATTTATTTGATATAATTTTCTTTTCATTTATAGTAAGTATGTAGTAAAATGAGATAAATAAGAATGCAGGAGAAACCAAATAGATTGGTAATAAATAAATACTTGTTAAGTACCTATAATAACTGTTAATATTTAAAATGTTATTATTGGCAAATAACTTAAATAAGTGGATTAAGTAGTAATTTTATATATGTAATATTTCTATAGTGTTCAACTCAATTTATATTCAATTTATCTGTAGTCATCAAAAATTAAAATTTACATGGCCTTATTGATATTAGACTATAATACCTAAACAATAAACATGGTAAGAACTATGGGCAAGTTTGTTTGGTATTCTAAAGATAATACAACTATATATACCATAGAAATAATCAAATAAAGCTTGTTTGCATTAACAGAAGTCAATAGGAATACTATATTATTTTGAATGATGTATTATGTAGTGTATTATAAAGTTCAATGGACCCTGCTGGATGAAGGCTGCTTCTAACAGGTTGGCCTGGATATCTTTAGGCCTATGGTCAGCAGTGGAAGGTCATAGGCAGAAAAAAGTATGTTAAAGCATTTACCTAATTGAATTGAGATATTATTTGGGAGATTATAATGCTTGGCAAATTATGAAATCAATAACATCAGGATAATTATTGTCTATTTTGTAAATAGATAAAAAATAAAACATATTTGTTATCACAATGCCTTTATTTTAAGACAGTCATTTGTTTTATCCTAGAGTTAGGTTTTGGACATAACTTGCTCGATTTAACTAAACATCAATCCACAAGACAAAACTGGTATTGTTACAAAAAGTGAAAAATAACCTATTTGACCATATTGGTGTGTTAGAACTTAAATCTATCGGCCTTCAATGTATGTAGACAATTCAATCTCTTCTGGGAGCTCCGTGATGTTGACATCAAAACGGTCTTGGACCTCGTTCAGGATTTTGGCGTCATTTTCGTCCGACACCATTGTTATGGCCAGACCTTTAGTACCGAAGCGACCGGCACGGGCGACGCGATGCAGGTAAGTGTCAGAATCTTCAGGCATGTCATAGTTGAAAACGATGTTCACCGCTCAATGTCCATGCCTCGGCCAAACAAGTTTGTAGCCACCAATATCCTCTTCTGGAAGTCCTTGAACTGCTGGTAGCGAGACAGACGTTCGTCCTGAGTCATAGATCTATGTATTCCTATTGCAGGGAAGTTCTGGTCAGTCAATAGTTGTGCTAAAGCTATGCAGCGTTGTACAGACTTAACAAATATTACTACTTGGTTAAACTCCAGCACATCAAGAAGTTCAAACAGCTTCTTGTTTTTCTCATTTTCTTTGAGTTTCACATAATGTTGCTGCAAGCCATGCAGCGTCAGCTTGGCCTCGTCGTCAACGTAAACCTCCATGGGATCCTGCATGAACTTTTTGCAGACGGGTCTGATCTCCTTGCTGAGCGTGGCGGAGAACATCATCACCTGCTTGCCGTGTGGTGTGTTCCTAAATATCTCCTGGACGTCACGCCGCATGTCCAGCGATTCCAGCATCTTGTCGCACTCGTCCAGTATGAAGTGCTTTAAATGCTTCAGGTTCAGCTTCTTACTGTTGACTAATGCCAGAATTCTGCCCGGAGTGCCAACCACGATGTGTGGGCACGCCGTCTTGAGGACCTCCTCGTCTTTCTGTATGGGCATTCCGCCGAAAAACACCGACACTTTCACTCCTGACATGTATTTGGAGAATCGCTCGTATTCCTTGCTGATTTGAAAAGCCAGCTCTCTTGTGTGGCACATGACGAGCACGTAGACATGGTTCTCCGAAGGTTCCAGCTGCTGTAGCGTCGCCAACACAAACACCGCCGTCTTACCCATACCAGACTTGGCTTGGCACAGGATGTCCATACCCAATACTGCTTGTGGTATACACTCATGCTGTACTTCTGAAGGGTGCTCAAAACCGCAATCGACAATCGCTCGTAATATTTCTGGTTTTAGTAGGAAATCTCTGAAGCCAGAACTGTGTATTGATACGTAAGAGCCCTTAACCTCTTTCTTTGGCGCCGCTTCTGTCGCCCCATCGGCTGTCTGTTGATCTGCTTGCTCTTCATCTTCGTAGTCGAGGAGATCATCGTTGTCTGCCATTCTGTACAAATATGTGACTATAACGTCTATTTATAACAAATAATAACCAGTTGAGCACGTGAAATGTATTTTGAAAATTTTATTTTACAATAATGGCGGCTTCGTTATATTAGCGTCAATTCTATCTTTTTTACAAGTTGCGTTTACGTTTCGACTCGGAGTATAGATACATTTGCCAGTGTTACCATGTAACATGATACTTTCATTATTTCTTTCTTTCCTGTTATTTGCCACGCAATTGAGAAAGAGACATAAATATTATTAAGTTTTAAATGTGAGCTTTATACATATTTATTTTTAGTAAGAAATATGTATAAAGAGAAGGTATTTATTATTTATTTTAACATTTTCTATTTTGAATACATATTTTTCTGTATTTTTATTTTATAACATGTTTCATTTTTCATTTAGTTTATTTTTTAACATGTTTCATTTTTCAAATAAAAAGTGAGTAAGAAACGTACTTTTTTTAGGGATAACATCGTAAATAATTCGGCCAATCAGGTAAAGCATGAGCAATAGCAGTAGCATTCATGACATCATCAGGATAGATTTTTAATTCAAATATGTATTGTTTGATAGTAACGCTTTCTTTGATACGGGCTTAACATCGGTGTTTAGCTATTTACGAAGTAGTTGGATAATAATTCCAGGGTGTCTTGGTAAAATGACTCAACAACTATTTTCATTAGTTGTAATCAAATAGTTGATGTTTTTTTTTATATTTTCATGGTTTCGTGGCAGAGTGAGTCGCAGACCGAGAAATGTGAGGTCGTGGATTCGTTTCCGCGCCTATCATTTGTACGTTGTGTAGGGAGTATGTTGGGTTGGGGCGTTGAATAAAAAGCCCAGTTGCTCTGTTTTGGGTATGCTATAATGATCCTATGAATTGGTGGGAATACGGGTTCTAATATATTTATTTCACTTATATCGTCGTTAACTTATAATTTCGTATCTATCTTTTTTACTTATAAAATTGTGTAAGTTTTGGATGTTTGTTAAGTAAATCCAGGATCATTTAAAGACTTAGGGAGGGAGGGTATTGTTCACTCGGATAGACCTTGGTCTATACTATCTAGGACTTCTTCTAGATTGACATAATTGGCTTATTTTTATTGCGTGTAATTTGCTTCTGTGGCGAATTTTGAAATGTTTGATCTGATTTTTTAAACAGATGGCGCTGACGTCTTATTGACGGTCCTTGGGATCGCTTGATTTAGGACTTTTGTAGGAGGAAAGGCTTTACACGCGAGCAAAGCCACGAGCAACACCTAGTCATGCATAATATATGTTATCCCTATACTTACCTTGGAGATGTGAATCTTACAAATGCATTCCTGGGTACCTAGGTTTCAAATGGCAAATAAAAAAAAATACAGGAAAAATAATACGGAAACACGGTTTACGCATAGTTTTATTACTAATTTGTGACATCAAACTTTATAAAAATAAGTGCAAGAAATCACAACTTATTTAACTACACTTTTTTTACAAAATAATGGCCGAAAGTTACTGCTCCAATAGTTACAAATTAGTACAAATGCTAATTCTACTAAAACACTACGCTAATATTAATTTAGGTAAAAAAAATTGTACAAGAATAAGTACTAGTCAATAAATTAATTTAAATGTTTTTCTAAAATATTTTTTCGTCGAAGAAAATGCACATAAAAACTGCATGAAGTACATTTTTTTAATGTTACTAACTTCAAAATTTTATATTTTTATTCTTTACTACAAAATTGCCGCAATAATTAAAATACATAATATCATTAAGTTAATAAAATACTGGAAAAGTGTTTTATAAAAAAAAAACAATATTTTAATTTCGACAGTAGAAAAAAAAACAACAAAAAATTTAACTTTGTATTTTGCTAATTCATTAATTATTATCAACATTATGACGTATCCCAAATTGATATACGAGAAAAGATAAATGCAGGTAGTTATTGCATTAGGTATAAACAAAATTGCAACATACCGATGCTATAATAAATATTCTAGAAAAGTTTACGTAAAACTTCGGTAAATATAAAAAATCTTGCAGTTAGCTACTGTTAACGACTACGTTGGCGGGTAAATTTCCCAAGGGTGACGCAATGCTGTATTAGTTTTTTCTAGCTTTAAATTTTACCTGCACAACACGCTACCCTTTTTGCATTGAAAATGTAGACGTGGAGTTTTAGAATAATTATCGTCAATTTCTATTAAAAATTGCAAATAAAAATTACTCATATTTTATGGTAATTAAAAATGGCGGGATAAAATTTAAAATGGCGGAATATAATTAAAAATGGTGGTAAAATACAAAATTAACACATCTGCATTAAACGTCTTTATTGTATCGAATTTATAATCTGAGAAGTTTAGTATATGAAACACCTATATAATAACAGAAAAGTTTGGCGAATCGATAGTTTGTCGGTTCATTGAACGTGTAACAGCTGATGTTTCACAGGGCATGCACAATTAGATACAGTGTGTATTTATTTATTCATCGTTATTTACTTTTTTGTATATTATTTTGCTGTAATTCATGTCAAATATGAGTTAATATTAATATTCAGAGGAAATACTTTCTACGTTTCTGGCTGCTCATGATGGCATAAAATAACATGTGTGACCTGTAGCTATGTCCTACAAGATATGCAGAGGCTAGTAACGTTGTCGCAATTAGCCTGACGGAAATAAACTGGGACAGCGGGAATACCCATGAAAGTCAAACTAATACCACGCCATAAGGATTACTTACGGACAATTAACGATTTTTTTAATTGAATAGCTTTTCTTAGCATTTTTTTGGCCTATAAGAAATGGAACCAAAAATATCACGGTTCATAGCCTACACATGCTGAATTAACTACCGTTAGATCAAAATTGTATTTGATGTTGGTGAGAGCGAATATAAAATAGACGGTATATTGATTTTTGCGGTTAAAACGGATATATAAAACCGAAGCGAGAAGGTAGATGAGAGAAAACAAGAAACTTGAACTCTATATCTATTCTACGAAAGACTACTGACTGTTCTAACACCTATCACTATAAGGTTTCAACGGTTTGAAATCCGCATTACCGCTGAGATACGCATCAACAAAATTCTGAACTGAGTCGGTGGTGATCTCGTCACCATACTTCATGGTGACCATCTTCTGTTTGGGGAAATCGATGGCTGTTAGCAAGGGAACAGCATCGTCTAAACAAATATGCTCTCTTAACATATCCGCGCTGTCTGTTCCGTCAATGCCGATGTAAAACATCACGTGTTTGAAAGTTTTCTTCTTCATCCTGCTGTTCTTGGTGGTGGGGTAGTCGAAGTCCATGGTCTCGTCGTCCGAGGAGTTCTGGTAGGGGCAGAAGCCGGGGTACTGGATGCTGCATTCCTCGTAGTATGATTCGGCTGATGGTGTCAGTACTGATTCAGCGAATTCTATTTCTGAATCTTCGTCGTCTGGAATTTTAGAAGTTTAGGTTAATAATGAAGAGTAAGTTTCAGGTTATTCTTTTAAACAAAACAAGTGCGAACACATCACAAGTGTCCTCTATTACGGATATGATTTAGGCCTTAGTCTTGTGGTCAGCAAGCTGTCCTAATGCTAGCTCACAGACTTTACATGTTAACCATAATAATTCTTACTGAGAATTCTCAGATATGTATGTTTCTTCATTAGTTGCCATTCCTACCAGTCCCTTCCGCTTCCCTTTCGAAATTTATGTAAAATCTAATTATCATTAGAACGAGTTGCAGACTACATTTACACCTAATTTATGTTGTGTCGGGTCACCTTGCGAAAAATCTCACTCTTCGTCACTGACCTACAATTAAAACTATGATTGATGACCCATCATTATCACAATTACTCTCGATTTAAACTTTTAAAGCCAGATTTTTAAGCTGTTTGATAGTACAAAATGAAGTGAAATGAAATGATTTATTTGAATCTGTAATATGTTATAAATTTTTTAGATTTCGTCAATATTAACTCTACCACCAGTTCGGAAAGCAGTTCTCACCAGAGAAGAACGGGCAAGAAAACTCTGGTGTTGCTCTTTTCAAAATCAGTTTAAGGTAAAGACAATTATATGACAAAGAGAAGAGAGAAAAAAATACAATTGGTTTTTTATTGTTGTTTTGAGCAGTTCATTTACAAGTTCAGATCGCAAAGATCACCTACCAATAAACAGCACGACGGCAGGATGTCGCGCCATCTTCAACAGAGCCTGCTCTGTGAGCACCGACACCGCGCGCTGTCCCCACGGGAAATTCTGTAATACAGACAAATACTACATTTTGGCACTATCTAAATGTAGATAAGTTAGGTGATTCTTCGTAGTTTAACTATTTCAATCTATTTGAACAGATTTTAAGTGCAAGCCTTTGGTGTGCAATAAGTCAAGTTTGGGGTTAAGTATGGGGACCTCGCTTGTTTTTTTGGATTTGGATGTTTGGTTGTGTACTATTGTGGGTGAAGGTTTTATAGCGAATGTAATTATGAGACAAGATCAAATGCCTCCCACATCTAATGCCTCAGAGTGACGAGCCCAGTGTCAGTTTTGGTTGTAATTGTTTATGGACTCAAGATGCTTGCAGACAGACGAGTAAGCTTCATCCTCTCCTTCTTCTGCTCTTCTTTAAGTGCCTCTTCATTGTTGAAGATTAGCTGTCAGCTTTTTGTGTTTCTCTTTATCATTGGCCAGACAGAACGGAGTGATACCGGTCCACTCCCAGATGATTCTCAGCCACGATTTTTTCCTTCGCCCAGCGCGTCTCTTCCCCCCCACCTTGACCATCCTCATCTAGTCTATAAAAACTCCTTACCAGACCAAGTGGATCCCCAGCGAGGTGATGCCTGCCATTCGCGGTGAGGATCTTTCCGGCAGCGTCCGCGATGACTAGCGCTGGTATGCCGGCGACGCTGAGCGCGGCGGGCAGCGTCGCACGCGCCTCGCTCGCGCACCACGGCACTGACAGTGCGCCCGCGCCTGATACTGATTGCACTGTGCGGTTGTATGATTGCTCGCTCCTGGAGGACAATTAATAAATAATTAATTATTATAATGCAATTATCTAGGTAAGAAATGAAGATGATTTATCATATTTCTTCCTGAATTTATCAGATCAAATATAATTTTATCATTACAATAAACTATTGTTATATAAGATACTGTTTATAAAAATGAAACATTAGAATTTTTGTATTCATGTATATGTAATTTTTAACTCATTCGTCATTAGGTACATATTTACCCTACGTTAAAAAAATACGGATACATAATATTACGAGTACAATAAATAAATATAATTATAACGTCCTGCTCTGCTAACCCCCCAAACCCCCACCAATTGAGCTAATAAACCGGTTAATTACGCTGATGGGCCAGACGTCGACTTGAGAGCAACTTGGGCGAATTAGCCGACTGCGATCGCACAACTTTGTCGCTCGCACCGAATAGTTTTCTGCCACGCCTCAAAGAGCCTCAAACAACCCTTTACCGTGTTCATGACTTGTTTTGACCCGGTTTTATTTTAAGTAGAACTTGTAGAATTGTAAAATGGAATGTGAAGTTTGGTCAGTGTTTATTGTAGTAGTGGCGAAGGATGAAATTTTCAGAAAGGTAACCCAACAACATATAGGTATTAATATGTATAAATGCGCTCTGGAAATCGTTCTAATGATAGTTGGATTTTGACTCTTGATTGAACCCTTCGCCACTGAAGCATAGAGTCCTACAATTTTAAAGTCAATTAAAAAAAAATCGTACACATACTGGATCTTCGACGGAGCACAATATGGTGAAAATTTTACAATGACTAGATCAATATCAAAAATTTGAAATTATTCTGGCAATGTGGAGGAACACAATGTTTCTATCGGTAGATTATATTTAGGATGCTGTTATTAGTAAGTAGTAAGTACTTACCATTAAGTCTAAGTATACTAGTCACTTTGCCTTTCCAGGATGAAACATAATACAAGTTTACAGTTTGTGACACTTCACACAAGTTTTAAATATTGAAATAGACATATGTTTACGGATTTTATCCCGGTTTTTTATATTATAATATTCTGCAGACATTTCCAAGTATGAAACGGCGCACAAATTTATTGTAATACATAATTTCTAGTTCGCCATTGCTAGATAAATATAAATAAATGTAATTCAAATACAAGTGGTTCTTAAAAAATACCGAAACGCTTAGAGCATTAGTTTTAAAACGAACAGACGATCCCATTACATTCATAAACATTCTTTCTTTCATCTTTACTCACATTATAATGCGTTTTGTTCATTTAAAAATGATTGTCGTTGTTTACGCCATTTCCCCAAGATTTATTTATTGCAGAAAGGCATACGAATAAACGATTCATTTGTCGAGAAGTATTGTTGTTGGTAATGAACATCTAAAATACTAAATAGTGGAAATATGAGACGAAATATCCCATTTTCAGGGTGATAGGCGTACTAAAGTGGTACGAAGTAGATTCTCTGAATTGCAATATGGCGCATCTTCTGTTACTATCAGGCAAACGACATAAAAATGTAATTTTAAACTCGAATCAGGTCAAAATGCTCCTAAAAATCTATTAATTCCAACCATTCCATTTTGCCAAGCTCACTCGGGAATCATAAATATTATCTCCCATTAATATAACTTAATGCGCAATAAAGTAATGAGACGGCACTTTTATGACTAAACTTCATCGCGTTCCGGGATACGGGATTGGCCCGGGAACTAGTGATGCGTGTGGGTTGTTACGGGATTAAAGGCTATTACACGGACTTAGAGGTAATTGGATAGATTTAACTTTTAATGGTGAAGGACGTAAATAAGGATTAAAATGTTTTTTTGTTTGGCACTGGCATAGGTAGATAACCAAAGGGCTAGGTGTAAACAACAGCCTCTCCCCTCAGGGCTAGTAAAGATTGGCTCCGATTATTTTTTTGGTAGGTGAGATCCTTTGTTACTTTTCACAGGGTTGAGACCTAAAACAATCCACAGCAGCGACGCCCTTGAAGCTAGGTTTAAGTTTCCAAAGCGTACGGAAGTAGACCTTGATTAGTCTTAAAACTTTGTAATTTTTAGCAACATTTTATGGTAATACAAAAATGTATCATATTTTAAAGCAATTAACTAAATTTAATTTATAGTAGTGCTCCAAACTCCATTTAATCGCATGTTTTAACATTAATGCTAATATACAAATGCAAATTGAAATATTTTCTCTTAGAACAATGCCTGCGTAAGTAAAGAGTTTTTAGCCAAATATGATATTAATAATTGACGAGGCGTTGATCACCGTTAGTAATTATAGATTTCTCATTTGGATTCCCCTTCATGAATCCCGGGGCAAAAGTCAGCGATTCACTTTGAAATCAGTTGATTTGATGACGTACGACTGACTCGCTGCTCCTTGTTACCACTGATTATAATAATGCCTTACGTTTTTGCTTCGTTAGATTTTTGTAATGAAGGTTGTATAGAATGAACAGCATAACGCATTTTGCTTTCTCTGTTGTATTATCATGTGTTTTGTTATGTTGGGTCCCATAGAGTGCAAGACTCAAGACTGTTGACTTTTAATTTGCATGAATCCAGACTTCAGGCTGACACAGTGCAGAAGAACCCAGTTTACCCGATCCGGAATACGTATCCAATATTGATTTTATTCCTTCCTAAACGAATTTTGGCCACAGCGGCCAATCTCAATGAAGATCAGCCAAGTATGCAAGATATGTAATAGTGCACAAGTATGTGCGCAAAACACAGATGCACTCTGTGTTCCTTCACTCTCATAGTCCGGTCAGACGGCAATCCGACATGACCGGAGAAAGATCAGGCGTAGGACCAACAGCTTTATGTGCTTTATCTTTCGGCATATCCATTATAACTAGGCATCGGATTATATGTATTTGCATATTTGCATATGCAAATGCATAGGTATATTTCTATTTTTATAGCATTATTGCATATTTTGCTACATTTTCATTAACAGTGCTTATGTCATGTGTTTTTATTTCTGACGGTGTGCCATATATGGAAAAGCTGGTCAAGCTCTAAAAGTATTTAACACAAAATTGCTTAGCCCACCTGCGTCACCTGCATAGCCCACGGATTACATCAACTGTCGGAAGAAATCAGAAATGAGTTCGACATAATAAATAAATTGATTTCTTCTACAACAAAAGTGTTTTTAAAAGCACCATCACGAGTACAAGCATATAAAGAGAAACTACCAAATGCTGCACTATCCCCAGAACCAATATTAACACGATGGGGAACTTGGTTAAAAGCTATATTGTTTTATGCTGAGAAATTTGATGCCATAGAAGAAGTAGTTAGAACATTTTACAGATCAGATGCCATTGTATTAATTCAAGCCAGCTGGCATTTGAGGATCCTTCAATAGAAAAAAATATTGCTCTTATTGCAGTTATATTATTCTAGGTTTTCTGGAGCATTTATAACTTATATTATAAATTATAAATAAACGTAAATTCTATTTATAAATGTTTTTTTATTGTGCATATATCACCCTTTTTAGTGCATATTTGCATGCATATTTTGGCATTTTGATAGTGCATATAATCCGATGTCGAATTATAACATATACATAGAACAGTCAGCCATAATAACAGGTGAAATATTTAAAATTTCAAATCACCTATACATAAGTTTAATTAAAACACTTTTCTTTGTAAAGTATAGCAAACGCTTTTTATTTTATTTTTGTGAGAACACAAAAATGTATAAGCGAATTGCAGTCTTAAATTTGTACAGGGACTTATCTGGCCGATTGTACAATACATAATAGTCTAGAATTTTCGACCTTTCCCCTCACATCTTGGCCAAACATTTCAAAGTTAATACAAAGTCCCCTAACAAAATTACCATGAAGCCCGTCAAGTTTCCCGGCGTGATATGGTCCGTTTACGGCTCTTACCCGGATTATCTGGCACGGGTATAACCGGTTGTGACCGGTGCCGATATGGCGCCGTACTTTACGACCGGTTTAAGGGTTCACCCGCTCCGCTGGACCTGATAGCCGGTTGAGCGTGTGATGTGTTAAATCCTTTTTGGATTTGTTATTTGTTCATGCCCGTTGGCTGGGAGTGAAATTTCCTAAATACGAAAGTAGTTTTAAATTTAACCTGGCCAGGGAAATAAAAACCAGCGTTGGGGCTGCCGTTTTTGCTTTTTTGTTTTACAGTTAACGTTATACATAGTACATTACATATCCCTTACTTTAGTCAATTTTTTTTATATGTGCACGATATAGTTACCCCAATGCACCTAATGGTGAGTGAAGTGAGAAGCTATGCCTATATTTTATTTGAGTACTGTGAGTTACTTTGAATCCCACAGACTTCAACCCGGTACCGCGACCAAACGCCAGATATATGTAATAGGGTTAACGTAGCGTTGGCATTAAAGGCATTCCTTCTTGAGTACCGATTTATTACTAATTACCACAATACACTACTTAACATACATATGGTGCGTTACATACCACTACATATATTTTATTCAATTAAATATGCACAAGGAAATGTTACAAACAATAAAATCTAAACAAATACTTATGTACTTAATATGTATCTTTTCTTATTTTATATTTGTGAGCTTTACGATGCAGCACAATGAACGCGACTGGCGAGGCAGTTTGTGTGATGGCTCGACGTGCAGGAATGGGAAATGGCGCGCGGGAGAATTATGATTCGGGATGCTGCGTTGAAACTATGTTTTCCGGGGATTTTGGCGTGAAATTGCAATAAAAAATATATAAGCTACATTATAAATAAAATTACAGTTTTATATATTTCTTATGAAAACACTGTCACTCATTTAGGCATTTTAATGCAGAAGGGGAAGGCAGAGGCGTAACATGTGCACCCACTTTCCAGTATGTGTACGGATATCTCATGATATGATAGGGGGTGAGCCTTTCGCCATATCTGGCACAGATTCCTGACTTTGATACTGAGGATAAAAACCCAATATCACTTTGCCCGATGTCACGCGGCATTACGATGCAAGTGGAAGTAAGAGATGGAACGATATCCCTACTCCACGCCCAATACTGTACGTAGCAATATTTGAAATTTCAATTACTGCCTCATTTCTTATCGAATTTTAATGCTGATTTTACAGAAGGATTTCTTTCTTGTACTAATTGCTTTTCCATACAAAAAAATGAACTCAATCAATCATAGTCAAAATACCCTATTCCAAGAGATCAGACTGTATCTACTTTTTATTTTTATGAAAATAAGATATCCCGGAAAATTTTCATTAGCTGACAACACGATAATGCCTTCAAGCTTCGCTACACCACAGTAGAGATCGTTGAACGAACAGAATTTAGTTTATTTGTTACCCTCATTCAATTTTATTTGTGACATTCGACTATTATGATGTACGCAATGATTTTATTAATAAAACATTTGAATTGAAATTTGAAAAAGAATTTAATTATATTTTATACGGTTATGTCAGATTTCACTGCACCTGATGGTAAGTAGAGTAGTGTAGAGAAACAATGATGGAAAATGATTCTTCCTGGAGAGTTGACACAATAAGATATACGGGGCGGTTGTTTGGAACCGGACATACACAGGTAATTCTGGAACGCGACAGTTAGGCGCAGTGCCTTCATGTGTAAATTGAGAAATATCGTGTTATAATTGGTTGATTGAAAGTAATTTTGTTCCTTTGCATACTTGTACCTTAGATATAAAAAGCCTCGAGGATAAGATAATGTTTCCCTTAATTCCCATAATCCCTTGTTATACAGGGTCAATTTGACATCGCGTTGCTAAATGAAACAACATACTTATCTACTTGGAAATAGCACTTTCTAATAAATTACTTGAGCCGTAGATGTAAAATAAAAAAGTGTAAATTTTGAACAAAATAAATATTAAAGAAAAGTACTTAATTTTAATTTTAAGCGGCCTTAAGCCACTACTACTACTGTAGTTGCAGTGGCAACATCATACTTTCAGTCAAAAATACCCACGCACACTCCATATTCGCATTAAACTACAAAATGATAAAAAAATCTGAAAACTAAAACCAGGATTTTTGGTGAAAATATTAGTTATTAATGGACGATTTTTGGCACAATGTCAGCAAAGGTGAAGACGAGTATGTGGTTGCATTTAGTAACGCAATATCAAAATGACTGTATACTTAAATATCTTAATAGGGGACCGGCCTATGCTTGATTTTATACATTATTTTATATTTAATTTAATGGTTAATAATACGAAAAAGGAGCACTCCGGCGAAAACTGCATAAAAATTGGTTAAAAATGAGCGAGTAATTCATATTTAAAATATTGTAACGTGCAGGAGTGGGCGCGATGTGGGGATATCGCTTCATCTCTTTTTTTTTTCGCACGCGTCGTAATTCCCGATGACGTCACATGTGGATATTTCGTCTCTTTTCTGTTTCTTGTTAATTACCCCTTCCACCGAAATTCAAAGACTTATAACTTGTTGATTTTTTACCGGATTTTAATAATTATGTAAATATTTGATAATAGTAAAGAACAAAAATGAGTCCGGTACCCTATTGCCACCAGCGTCGTGAAATTTTACCCTGTTATTGTTCTCAGACGGACATGTCCGTTCCTAAAATAGTACGTGAACACACGCGCCAAAAATGCAGATATTAGTGATTCATAAGACGTATATACGAATTACCATTGCATCACATTAAAAACCTTATCGACGCCGCTCTTTGAAGTTTTATTATTGGCAATAATACGACTGCATTTAAATTGCTTATTTCGTAACCAAAATAACTACGAGGGATCTGTCTGTACGAGTGAAAAATATTTTTCAAGTTATTGTTAATTAATTATTTCATTATTCCATGAGGTTTCCATGATATTGTGTTTGATAAATAAGTTCTCGAGAGTGGGACGTGCAGTTGGGTTTCTGCCCATCCTTTCGAAAATATAGGCGTGAGTTTTCCAATTTGTATCGTTTAGTAAACGAGAAATTAATTAAATGTTAATAAATAGATTGACATGTCTATTTCTACAACGTGCTCGCTTTATAATCCACAATTAAACGATTTAAATTTCAGTAAATAAGTCACATAAGTAACAAACACATTAGTCTATAAATAGTAATCGATTTTAACCTCGCACGGAGTAATACCGCCCTCGCCGAAAATAACAAAGGTAGGGGTGGTTACCCCATGACGTCACTAGACACAGTCGCGACAGGTACCCCTCCCGCACCCCCCCTAATGGACCCGATGAGGTTAGTGTGAATGTATCGTACAAATGCATTGAAATTGTGTATAATTATGTTTACTGAGTTGAACACTGTAAATAATTAGCACATATTACGAATTTTCGTACTCAAATTTCTATTGAAATATGGCAATTGTTTAATTGGTTTTGACTTGAGATCTAAATTTCTCGAAATTTTACTAGTACTCAGTCTTATAGTCTAGTGATTGCACTTGCTGAAAATATTACGTAGTTAGCTAATAAACTGTAGATTTTAGTCGATGGTAAAGTTTCAGTTTATGGGAGATAGTTATTAAAATAAATAGGTACGTGTTTTGTTTTTAAGTTCTTGCTACAAAACCTAATTTTAGGAAGTCCAATATGACCTAAGATACCTTTGCCTTCATAGCATTGGATAATATTTTTCCATTTGAATTTCGAATATTTACGGAATTAAAATTGTTTCGAGCCCGCGGGCAATTTTATATAACATTGAATAGCGTTGTAAATACAAATGTATTGAACCACACGAATGTATAAAGCAAACACATTCGATCAGCGGCCATATTGGACAATAACAATGGAGGTTTTACTTTTTTACAATGGTATTTTTTGTTACATACAAATGTTTGCATATTCACTCGTTTTACGTTTTTGACAAAAGTTTTATCAAATTATTTTATATTACAGAGGTACTTAATTTTTTGGCCAAAAGACGAGTGTAGGGAAAAGTTGGAAAGTTATCTGGAGTTTCTTGTTTTATAAGTCACTTTAGTAAAGTTCTATAATATGTTTAATAGAGGCTAGATATTAAAAAAATGCTGTATTAAAAAAAGTAGGTTGGTACGCAAAGGCATTCACCAGAACAGCCAAAACAAGTGCAAACCCCAATACAAAACAAACTTCTTGGCAGAAAAATTCGTTGTAGCAATGCGATACACCTGAATGTTTCGTTTTTGAATCTTATTAAGAAGAATGGCAGAAGCATGCTTTTCGCGATTTGAGCGACGGAAAATTCGTGTTTGCTATCATTTGTTATGTTTTTGAGTTAGTAATCGTATAAATTTATTATGTTATGCATTTTCATTACTTACTGGATGATTTGGATAAAATTATTATAAATGGAGAATACGGTTGGCAGACCGTGTTTTACAACAAAGATATTCAACTATAATAAGTTAGATATAGACCAGATATCAGAGCCTAATTTTTGCTCCGAAAGTGATTACCAATTGGTAATAAGTCGCTGTCTTATTTGAAATGTCTGTATGACAAGAAAAACAATAGAAATAATTTTAACAAAAAATTAAACCGCCTTCAAAAACCACTCAAAACCAAAAAATAATTTCACATAACAGTTATATATTGGATACCAATTTTGGAGTCGGTGCCTAATTAAAATTGCTAGTTAGCTATGTTTGTTGCATAGTCCGTCTATGAGCTAAATTTCTTTCACATCAATTAAAAGGAGTAGGTTTGCGTGTACTACAGCATATACCTAGTCTTGCCATAAATATTGTAATAAAGAAAAAAGAAAATTGTTAACTGCAAATAACATTTATTACTTTTACAGTGTGTCAGTTTAATACATAAATATAAAACAATTAAAAATATAAAAAGCTTATTCGAAGTGGTCTCCATTGGCTGCAATACAGTCCTTTAAACGATGAGGCCAGTTATCAATAGAAGCACGCACTCTTTCCATGGGAAAATTCTTCACTGCCAATCGTATAGATTGTTTTAGGGACTCAAATTATCATGGCGTTTAGAGCAAGCTGTACTCTCTAAAACTGACCACAAATCATAATCCAGCGGATTAAGATCGGGACTAGACGACGGCCAGTCTTCAGCTCTGATGAAGTCCGAAACGTTCGATTCCAACCAAGACTGCGTGGACCGAGCTTTATGACCCGGCGCCGAGTCTTGCTGGAAGGACCATACTTGGTTATTGAACATGGTGATGTTAAGGGGCTTAACTACCTTCTCAAGAATGGTATCTTGATACACTTGTGCCGATGTTTTGATACCTTTTCACAAAAATATGGCTCAGTCACTCCTTCATAGCTAACACCCCACCAAACCATCACTGAAGTCGGATAATGTCCACGTTGCACTCTGTCGACTAATTGGGAAGCTTCCTTAGAGCTTTGAGCATAAATACGGTCATTTTGTTTGTTAAAATGTTGCTCAATTGTAAAAATTTTCTCATCCGTAAACAAAATTTTTCTGTGACCTCCCTTTGCGTACCGCTTCAGTAGTTGTTTCGATTTTACCACCCTATTCTTCTTTAAATTATCAGTTAAGAAATGGCCAGTGCGTCTCTTATAGGCTGCAAGTCCTAAGTCATCTTTTAAAATACGCGACATGGTTCTAGGTGCTATCTTCATTTCCCGAGATAAAATCTTTTGCTTTCGGACAGGATTTCTTCGAATTCTTTCCCTTACTGCTTTGACCACCTTTTTCGTACGAACACTACGTGGACGGCCAGATCTTTTCTGTCACAAACAGAGGAGGTCTCATTGTACCTATTAATAGCCCGGTACACAAACATTTTACTAATACCAAGTGTATGGAGAGTTTTAAAAATTGCATTTGGCTCCATACCTACTTTGTGTAATGCTATCACAGCGATTCGGTTCTCTTTATCACCCCACACCATTTTAATATCGCAAAATATTTTACAATGTATTGGCGCCAAAATGAGAAAACACAATGAACAATCGTATAAAAATGACAGATTCGAAATTCAAATGTAATATTTTTTTATAATTAAGTGTAACAGTATTTATGGCCAGACTAAGTATAGTGAAAGGTGTAATACCAAGCACATGTATGGTGTTTCATCTTTTTAATTCCTCTTTTTTCGAGGCAGGGAGTGTAATACACCCACATTTGACCAGCTATATGTAACAGGGGAAGAATTTGGGTAGTGTATAGTTCACAAATTTAAATATTTCCTTAATAGCTTCCATTTGCTGTGCTGCGGCGATGTGTTTATCTCCGGTGACGATCTGACTTGCTAACTTTGTACGCTGGCAGCACATTGTTTTCGTATATTCGTTAATGTATTTATCTAGCTTAACTAGCAATTTTAATTAGGCACCGACTCCAAAATTGGTATCCAATATATACTTGTTATGTGAAATTATTTTTTGGTTTTTGGTGGTTTTCGAGAGGCAGTTTAATTTTTGTTAAAATTATTTTTATTTTTTGCTTTTTTTGTGTTGGTAAAAATAGACCGTCTCAATGGCATAGTTGTGTTTCGCTCACGATACGACTATCGCGCTGTGGTGTTACACCTCTGCTTACCCCTGAAAAGGGGAAAAGGTGTGATGCTATATATATGTATGTATGTAAGAAGTAGAGTCAACTAAACCCAACGCAAAAACACAACTAATGTGTTTCGCTCGCAGTACGACTATCGTGCTGAAATGTTACACCTCTGCCTACCCCTGAAAAGGGTAAAAGGTGTGATGCTACATATATGTATGTATGTAAAAAGTGGAGTCAACTAAAGCCAATGCAAAAACACAACTAATGTGTTTCGCACGCAGAACGACTATCGCGATGAAATTATACGCCTCTGCCTACCCCTGACACGGGAAAAGGTGTGATGCTATATATATTTATGTAAGAAGTAGATTCGAGGAAACCTAACGCAAAAACACAACTGATATCTTTAGCTCACAGTACAACTATCGCGCTGTGGTGTAACACCTCTGGCTACCCCTGAAAAGGGGAAAAGGTGTGATGCTATATGTATGTATGTATGTATGTAAGAAGTAGAGCCCACTAAACCCAACACAAAAACACAACTAATGTGTTTCGCACGCAGTACGACTATTGCGATGAAATTATACGCCTCTGCCTACCCCTGACACGGGAAAAGGTGTGATACTATATATATGTGTGTAAGAAGTAGATTCAAGGAAACCTAACGCAAAAACACAACTGATATATTTCGATCATAATATAACTATTGCGCTGTGGTGTTACATCTCTGCCTACCCCTAAAAAGGGGAAAAGGTGTGATGCTATATACGTATATGTATGTATATAAGAAGTAGAGTCAATTAAACCCAACCCAAAAACACAACTGATATGTTTCACACAGTACGACTATCGCGATGAAATGTTACGCCTCTGCCTACCCCTGACACGGGAAAAAGATGTTATGCTATATGTATAAGTATGTGAGAAGTACAGTCAACCAAATTCAATGCAAAAACATAACTAAATACGTCACAGGAAAGCTAAATTCGCGATTTCGTGTTCTTGGACGACATAATTATTCTAGTTTTTTTTATTTTAAAACCAAACTACCGAAGCGATCTTGAAGAAAATTTTATGGGACCAATCTGGAGAGAAATTCTTTCGAATAAAAAAAGAATTTTCCAAATCGGTTCATAAATGAGCGAGTTCTGAGGTAACAAACATACAAAAAAAAAAAATATTCACGTCGAATTGATAACCTCCTCCTTTTTTTGAAGTCGGTTAAAAACCAGATATAATTAATACGAAAATAAGAAAATATTTTCATTAAAACGTGCAAATCATTATATTATAGAAAAAGTATGAAGTAAGTACTTATTTTACATAATGTTTCGCTATTTCACGGTAGATTCAGTAACCATCACATGAGCGCAAAATTTGTGTATAACAATCCTTCCAATGTCCGCTCTATATAATCTTATAACTCTTTGCTACATAGTAACAATGCTATATGATGAGTTATAAAGAAACTGTTTAACATCTAGCTTAACCACAACAGCAATGCTTATAAACGGAAGTTACTTTACAGCAGAAATAGACAATGGTAGGTATCTACTTGGACGGAGTCGGAGACAAGAGACGCGCCACTTAGTTAAGTGTTTCGCGACAGTCGCCATAGTTATGTCGGTTGTCCGTAACTTCGATAATATTAAATGTAGTAGGTACATATACCTAGTCCGAAATTACATACGTTAATTCTTTGATGAAGAATAGTCTTTGTGATAATTAAACGAGTTACCTTTAATTATAATATAAAATTACAGCTCGGCATACATTATGCCGTGGAGGCTGGATTAGGAAAGCGGAGGACCGAGCAACGTGGCGCGCTCTAGGGGAGGCCTATGTTCAGCAATGGACAGTTGTAGGCTGATGATGAGATGATGATACATTATGCACCTAAAGAAAGTATAGATCCGAGTATTTCATATAAATTTCAACTTGATACTTCTACGCGTTCCAGAGAAAAAGCATCTCTACAGACAGACAGACGGACAATGAAATAATTCTATAAGGTTTATTGTAGACAGAAAAAGGTGCCCAAATAAACTTTTTAGTAGGTTGCTTTGTTAGTTTTCACATGTTTGTGACCTAAAAATATTCTACGATACTTACGCCCTGGGGATAGGATTTAGTTTCGAAAGCACAAGAAACTAGATTTTGATAGTCTTCAAACCTCGTAATTGTTTCAAATAACATTGTAGTGATATAAAAATAACAATATTTTAAGGCAACTAACTTAAAATTTCGTGAAATTAATATTGAACGTGTTACCTTTTATAATATCAAATTACGTCTTGTCCCTACATTACGTTATGAATGTAAAACACTACTCCGTAAAAATACAATTCAAATAACACGATTCCCTCGGGACTGCACTAAAACTTTGGCAGGCGAATGGTTTCCGACCTCTTTCTATTCCCAGCTGAAAAAAGTTCCAATAGAGCTCCTGAAAAGGAGTATTAAAAGTGACCAGCCCCGCATTTACGACTGCTTTTTGTTCGTACAAGCTTGTAATGGCGGTACGTTGTTTTTTTACAATTTTTCCAATAATACTCAGGTGATGTTTTTCTCTTGTACTGTACTGAAATGTTCGCCTCTAACTTGTGATGAATGCTTTGGCTTAGGATTGATTTTGCGTAATAGTTGATAGAGGTTTTGTTCTAAACAAGCTGGTTCATCTGATATTAATTGAGCGCTTGTAAGAATTTAAATAGGTAGTTATGTGTGCATTGACTGCTCTATAGAAAGATTGAAAATTATATAGTTGAGACTGTGGACCCGTTTGTCTTGTAACTACTGGACATAATGAGACTTAACATCTCATGTCTCAGGATTTCGAGCGCAGTGGAATACCAAAGAATACTTTGTAATTCAAGGTGTTGGATGGTGATTCTACTGTTTCGCTTACCGTCAGGCGAACGGCATTCAAAGCAATAAAAAAAAAATCTCTGACAAACAATGAAGCATTAAAAGTGTATAGATATCACTTATGATGTTTTCTCTGTCACATACATTAATGTCAAACAAAAAGCACATAGCTAATTGCTGTAGTTTCTGTACACCGTCACCAGGTAAAAAGGTATTGGAGTTTATAACGCTGCAGGCAAAGACGACTCGCGTACAGCCGCGAAATAAACGTCTAACGAGCTATAAAAAATAATAATTAGTCAAACAAAAGCATACGTCAGCTCGGAATTCTATGAACTTGTGTTCCGGTACTGGTATCGACGAACAATAAAGTGGCAGTGGTGTAGCAAGGCAAGGTGACGGGGTTCATTTATTTTATTGTCTTTTTTTTTATAAGCATGGCAAAGTCACCCCATTGCATCTACTGACGAGAGATGATGATTCCTAAGCACTCGACACAATTGTGCCAGCTTGTTGGAATTGAAAAACAGGCTGATCCCGGATCGCGACACATACGTGAGCCAATATGGCAGGTTTTAACATCTTCGGTACGATGGTCGCTATCCGGGCGGATGTATAATATATTCTACCACCAGCAATTGTTTTTACATAGCCTATTGCTTGGGGTTGGAGTAAAGCCAAGGGTTTGTATGTTGACATAGATAAGTCTGTTAATTTGCGTATTGTACGTACACTGTGTGCTGTTAGGAGTAAAATGTCTTGGCATGACCACATATCTATTATAAACCTTACTTATCTCATTAATTAGGTGCTAATCAATTTAATTAAAGACAAGTTGAAAAATTCAAAGGGAGTATATTCAATGAACAAAATTATTTTTCAGTCTAATGGTAACTTTGATGCTATGGAAAGACTACTTAGACCTAACTGTATATTATTGACTTACTATAATATTATACATTTCCTGGACGCGACACCCCCGTAAGTGGGTCGAAACCACCCTGACTTATCCCTCAAACCGCGCCCGTTCGCGGATGATGGGATCGCGTAATTCTATACGCTGGGGGGAAATGTTGAAGGTAAATTGAATGAACGCGGCATAATGTAGGGTGGGATGTGTGCAACGCGATATTTCATTGTGGGTTTCTTACATTCATTATAGAATGTCTCTGGAGTTGTTTAATTAATGGCTACTTAGGTTTTGAGTACCCACGCTCATTCAGTTGCTATTGAATTAAGTTGAATAAATAGGTTGCGCGATGAAAAGAACAAATCTGACAAAGCAATTAGCGGAAAATTTTATTTTGAATAGACTTGTTTTGCAGTTTACAGTGATATTTAAACGATATAGTTGTTTATGATTAAATACTAGCTGTGCAAGCGATACCACAAACACACACACACACACATCACGCATTTATCCTCGAAGGCGTATATAGAGGCGCAACCAGGTCACCCATTTTTTTGCCAGGAGTGTGTTCCGTCCTATGGTAGAGGCCAAGCCTATCGCCATATCGGACATACATTTTAGACTTCGGGCTGGTACTGAGCAGAAAAACCATATAATAACTTTACCCGACTTGGGCCTCGAACCCATCAAGCGATACCGCCAGAGTGAAATTTTATATGTATGAACACCGACCCTCATTTTATCATTCCGAAACTATTAAGTAATGCACGAAAGTAAGCCAATGATATAAATTTATATTCTATCACAAAATGAATAGTCATCGTTTAAAGGATAAATAATCAGTCCGTCGCGATCTCATCAAATATTCTGCCTAATGGCAAAGGGGTAAGCTCCATAAATCCTAAGTTTCGGTTCCTCCATAAATCTGTCACATTGACAAATGTTACGCATTTGTTTTGCTGTCTTCTTTAGTTTTAAAAGGGCAAAGCTCGTAATTCTTAGGCCTAGAATTATTGATTATATTTTGATCGTATTTATTGATCTTTAAGGAATACGATTATATTGTAATAATAAAATACACGTTTATCTTTGGAAGAATCAAATAATTTAGTTAAAAGTTAATATTCGAATAATAAACATTCAATATTACGCAATTAAACTAATTAACAATTGTGGCCGACGCATCGTAAAGAGAAATGCTATTCCAAAATGGCGGTGTATTTGCGTGGGAATCTTATAACGAGTGTTGAGGTTATAATGTCCGTGCCTCGGCGCTTTCATTGGCACGATATCAGCTTAATTTAATTGCGTCATTCGCCACCCCGGGCACGGAATACTTTCATAAAGAATTTATTTGTTTTTTCAATGTAAATGAAAAAAATTACTTTCCCGATTGCTTTCTGGAATTTCTCTTTGATGTCTGACGTCTCTTATTAAATTTGAAATTATTTTTTAATATCACGAATAACTCAATGGAGTTTTCCGTCGGATATTCTTCAGACATAATTTGTTCGTTTAGAAATATTTTTCTTTTTTGAAGCATTTGTAAACGAGTTCCGAGAAATATGTATTAAGTAGAAATTTGAGTAATATTACCATTTATATATTTAAAGTATTAAAACAATTATTTGTGAATACCTAGTACCCACAAACGACTACAAAATTGTATTGCGTATAATATTAAAATATAAGCAAACCCAAAACTTACCGTAAAATAAAATGAATATTTGATGGAACCCTCAAATCACAATAGTAAACAAGGATCAAAGGTTCGCAAACTCGCTACAAGCCAGCATTTTATTAGTCACTTTAAATTCAAATCACGGTGGCTAGTTCGGTGTGAATATTACCACTTTACTATACCCCTGCATACTATCTTATCTCACAATTGCATACTTTTGGCTTGATAGCGAATGGCGAGACGAGCAAATTACTCGCGCGATGGTAATACAGCGAGTTGGTTTGGTTGGAACGTTGTTTTTATATCAGAAATTAGCTTTTGCTCGCGACTTTGCCCGCATGAAGGCGTTTTCCGGGATAAAAGTCCCGCTATATATTTTCCCGGGGTATAAGTAGCCTAAAGTACCATTCCAGGGTGTTAAACTATCTCCATGCCACATTTCATAAAAATTCGGTCAGTAAATTTTGGGAAAATCGATAACATACAGACAGACAGAAAAGGGGACTTTCCTTTATAATATGTATAAATATATCGTGCAGACTGCAAGTAATTATTTTAGATACAAGAACCATATTAAGTAATTTGATTTTATTTTTTGGCCAAGGAAGCACTAGTAGTGATATCTAGCGTATTTATTGTTACACGAATGGTTTATAAGCAGCAACAAAGTCTGCCAGAATTTGGAGTTGCTTTTCATACTGAGATAATTTCTCTTAATGTCAAATAATAAGTTGAATAAACTTCAAGTCTGGTTACATAATATACTTGGCACGGACGGAGGTCCGCAGTACCAAACAAATACATTTTGCTAAATGGAAGGAACATTTGGCAGTAACGAAATTTGGCGAGTTGGTACCGCCTTTCTTTGTTAAATATGATTTCTGTTGCTCGTGTATTAGAGGAGATTTATTCTGATTATTTTTTCATTGTTTTAGTGTTTTGGATTAAATATGCGAGAATTTGTAAAGATTTTGTATGTTTAATCTGCTAAACGGATTAAACTTCGGCACATATATAATAATATCAGCCCTGTAATATAATGTCCCTCTGCTGGGACCGATCCTCCTCTACCACTAAGAGGGAATAGGCCTTAGTCCACCATGCTGGCCTAGAGCGGGTTAGCAGACTTCATATACCCTCAAATTCTTATAGAAAACATCAGGTATGCGGGTTTCTTCACAAAGTTTTCTTTCATCGCTATAAGAAGCGATAATTCACAGAGAATACAAACATAATTATGGAAAAGTCAAAGGTGTGTGTCCTTGGGTGTTGAATCTACGGATATTCGTCTTGGCAGTCCGTTCTACTCCTAAATAGCTATAGCCACTTTGGCACACATGATAGACAACTAAAATATATCCTAGTTTAACTGACCTGTTATAGCTTTTGGATGACGTCAATGCTAGCCAGTTTTTTGCAAGAGCTTCATAAGGAGGTAGGACTTGTGATGTCATGCGAGTGTTCTGATTTAGTTAGCTATTTATGAGCAGATGTGGCGAGCGACTTGCTCCTCTTTACGTTGGGTTGCATAAAGCAATATTGCAAATATAGTTCTTTAACAAGATTGGTATAATATCACAAACACTTCAAGAATAGCAATTCAGCCCTCAAGTTATTCCAACTGATAATTGTCGCCTTCAGAATCTTCGAGCGTCGTACCGCAATAAAAAAGAATTAGATAGATGCCAGACGAATGCGAAATGAAGCGTACTGGGAGACCGGACGGGGGCCGACCCCCCAAATTTTACATCTTAGAATACATGAATGTGTAATATGAAAAATGTCCACGATGGTTATTGTGGTGAATATTTTATGGATGTATAAGGTTTCACATTTTCATAAATGAATATATTCTAATTATTAGATAAATATGTGTAATGTGAAGGGAAGGAAAACTTATATAGGCATTTATTACTAACATGCTTAAAGATATGCCAATATTGATATAAGAAAGATGTTTCCATGATAATCAACTAGATATACTTTTCAAATAATTAAAACAATACGTGGTATTCATTACTACAAATCGATCATCATGTATGTATTTTGGCAATAGGTTCTGGTTTATTTATAACTTTAGTGTAATTTTGAATCCACGTATTTGTCAGATATCTATAAGAGGGAGGAATATAAAACAACTTTCGTTTATAATAGAATAGAATCGATAATGTATCCCCTATTTGTGAGGAAGGTACCTATACAATTATATTAAAACAGCTGTAGAGCGTGATTTATACAATACAGAAGTGAGAATATTACGAAAAGATCTAATCATGATATTTTTGTTCTCCCTTGTTCGCACTTAAGGCAGATTAAAAGGAGGAAACGAAAATGAATGCTTAAATTAAATGGTGCTGATTTAAAAACGAGAGTTTCATGCAATATTCATGTCTCTCTGGTATCTTATTTCTCTTGCAATTTGGGCTAGTCATTTAGAATTAGAACATTTAAATAAGTAAGGTACAGCTTTAAAAATGAACATTTTAATGATTTCTTATGTTTACGCGAATGTTAGACATTGAAATAAAACTATTTTACGAATTTTGTCGCGTTTTTTTTATTATTTTTCTGCCGACGTTTCGGCAACTTTATGGCATTGTGAACTCATTCAGTGTAGATCGTTCCGTCAACAGCTATAGAAAATTTAAATTTTGTATAATAGTAAAATGTAGGTAGATATTGTAACTTTGATTTTACGGACAGACCTGTAAAACTGCGTGAGAAAATAATAATATTAAACACCGCCATAAAATCCGAAACATTGTCGTATTATTGCTGTGTTAATTAGGCTGAATAAGCACTATTAAAATTCAGCTAACTTAACCTCGTACCTAACGGGGCTACAAACCCAAACGGTATAAACCTAGATTTAACACAGCTTCTGTTAGAAATTCAACCTTTATTTGAACAAACATTTGCGTTCTTTGAACGCTCGGTTAATTCTCACAAGGTATTCTGTATCCGTAATTAATTCCGGCGCATTTGGACCCCCAACTACCATCTGATTACGCGCCAGAATGGTTTTCATTTGCCGTAACGACGTTCTTGCTGGGACACCTAAGTAATGAATATTTTATGTACTGAATCTGAATGCAGTTTTATCATATCTTAAATAAGCAGAATTCTTGTTATGTCCTAGTATCTGTTTCACATTGCTTTTAAATTTTTTTATTACAATGGCGCCATTGAATCTGATTGTAAGTGGAGTAGTGTCTAGATAGATTGTAAACTGACGAGAGATGATGCCTCCCTAGTCGACACAATCTTTCTGAAAATGGAATTTGCATAGGTTGATCCCAGAATGCGACACTATAACGTGGGCCTTTCTGGCAGGTTTTACATCTTGTTTACAGAGCTCACTTTCCGCACAAATTACGTATGACCAGCTGATGAGGTTCAAGTAAATGTCCACTAGTAATAGTTTGTGACTAGTAAACATATCAGTCATAGTATTTTGATTACAATATATTGGGGAGAATAGTTGATGGTAACTTTGTATTGGGTCATCATAAACAATTCTATTTGACGAGTAGTATTTACATAGACTCGTGAAACTGAAACGCTCATAGTTAAGTATTATTCGCGCATGTCAGTAAATAATTCATGTCATTAGGCTTCATACACGGTTTATTCTTCAAAGCGATAATACGGTATTTGACTATGTTTTATATTATTAATTTTTTAACATATAACATTAATTAGTATAATAAAGAAATCCTTCTGTAAAAACTGCATTAAAATTCGATAAGAAATGAGGCATTAATTAATATTTCAAATATTGCTACGTGCAGGAGTGGGGATATCGCTCCATCCTTTTCTTTCGCACGCATCGTAATGCCCGCTGACGTCACACGCAAGTATTTCGTCCCTTTTCTGTTTTTAACCCTCACCCCTACTACCTAATTTCAATGGGTTATAACTTGTCGATTTCAATGATTACTTCTGTTTTGAAATTTATATGACGCGACGTACTACGTATTTTACAAAAGATTTAAATAAAAATTGGTCAAATACCCTATTTAAATGGTGGTAGTTTCTTCACTACTTTTATATCCTGATTTTTCCAGTTGGTGTAATAAAATTATTCACGAAACTTGTAGATATAATTTGGCTTAATTTTTCAGTATTTCTCTGACGTCACCATTTTAGTAAATCCCATCCCGAGTAAAAGTGTAACTAAAACTATTAAGTGTTTATTAATCAGGAAATCAAACCCAGTACATAGTGTTTGGGTAGATACTGTTCCCCGATCTAAGTCCTGAACCCACTACCTTTCAGTCTGCAGATAACTTATATAAAAAACCTTGTATGCCTTTTAGCTCATTGCGCGCACGGAGGACTGTGAGATATGGCACGAGTAAACTTCAAATAGAAGAATTTATAAAAAAATATTTAAGTACAATATTGAAATAAAAGTATTACGGATTTACGGATTTTTCGGTCGATCAACACCGCAGTGACCATGAAAGCTGCAAAGTCTTCGAAACGCCGAGAAAATTATAATATAAAAAACAGCGATAAAATCCGTAAAATAGTTTTATTTCTATGTCTAATTCACGTAAATATAAGAAATCATTATATAGTACAATATGACGAATACATTAAATTCGATGATCAAATTTCGACCACCGGACGACTACTTAATAATACAATAATAAAAACCTTTATTTACCGATCAAATATAGTACAGTTTTAACTTATTTGAAAAGAACCAATTAATGCAAAATTGCTTATTCTTCAGCAATCAGTTGGTTAGGTTGTCCTTCGCCATAGGCCTCCACTAGTTTCTTCCACCCATCTCTATCAGTTAATCTATAAAAATGGCAAATAACTTCATCTGTTTTGTGCTAGGACAATAACGTAATGCAATTTGTTTCCCCGCGCAAGGGATGTTTAATTGGTGACTTTGTTTCCTCGGCGCCATAATTAAACCATTGTTTGGCTGCATTTGTGAATTTATCTTTGTTATTTTGGAAGGAGTTAGGAGTGAAGATTTGTTAGGGTGATTTTTTCTTTATTAATTCTCTTTCTATTGTATCTTGTTGTCTTTTTGGTCGAGTATTCTACGTTTATTTTAAGCCATGGATTAAAGACTCTAGGTTCGAATTCCAGCAATAGTCAGGCAATACTGGGGATTAATCTGACACTATTTGCCCGGGAATGGTTTTGCTAATGGAATGACAATCAAGTAACTTATTTTAAAACAATGCCATATCATTTTAGCATTATCTATGCTTCCAAAAGCGTGTTGCATCAGTCCTACTTTGCTTTTGGGCAAAGATTTTTGCACACGTCATAAGGGGTAAAAGTTGTCGCAAATAGTGTCCTATCCCAATTCATTTTCTATAGTGTATTACATAGTTTTATGCAAACTGCACTGTCAGAGAAGGTTCAGAATAGTCTACTCAGATTAAGAACTAAATAAACCTAATCCCCATTCCTGCTAAAGTAGACGATATAGATTCCAATATTGAGATCAGACGCAATACTCTCCCGTATTACTGCCCTGTAAGCTTTTTATTCAGCTGGAACAATTTCAAACAGTATTACTGACATTATTAACTAATTCTTCCTGTGTGAAGATTATTGTTATTTAAAGTATTATAATTTTTTTCCCAATGTAGAAGTGTAGTGAAGTAACTTCGGAAGTGATAGTAATGTGTGAAGGGATATAGTAGAGAAGTAATGCACACAGTTATTGTTTCACTACAAATAATTATGTTGTGGTTTGTGTACAGTTTCACTGGGGTGTTACTATCAAAAATACGTGAATGTTTTGTGGGGTTGCTGTAGGCGTCAGCGTAGTCTAAACTGATATATAAAGAAAAACAAATCTTTATTTGTAATAGATTTCAAAAACTACTTCACCGATTCAAAATAGTTAGATTTATAGAACATTACCCCTGTGGCATAAACTAGTCTTTATCCTGTAATAGGTGGTAATGCAGGCGAAGCCCCGAACAAAAGGCAGTGTAAAATAAATCGTACACGGTTATCTTGAAATACGGGCGAGGAAACAAATGTCGAACAAAAAGGTATAAGAAAAGTTTAGGGTTTTATTTGACTAGCTCGGAGCTAAGGGTATTTACCTACGAATTTAGGTGGGTGTTGGACAATACGTGTATGTGGTTATACCCGTATGTTCCTTTTAAACCGCAATGGATTGTATAGGGTTGGAAATAAGGCGTAATTTGATGTGTAGGACAAATTGTTTCGTTAAAGATGAATTCGTTATTGATCGTCAATTTGGACAGTGTGTTTCATGATTTGCAGTGTCAGTATACCAATATTTTTCATAACACAACTTAACCTTTCATTACGTAATTAGAGATATGAGTACACCCAGCTATCAACATAGTGGGGTCAAATCAAAATTTTTGATTCTGGGGAAGGCGGCAAAGCGGAAATTTTTATATGTAGCAGGGCAGCTACATCCTGTACCGCCTTGATACTCCCATGATTTGAAACGGACAAAATTAAGACAAAGAAATAATACTATGAATCCAAATTAATATCACATTACGATATGACTGTATACAAAAACACGTAGCTACAGGACGTTTAAGTAAAATTTCTTGCATGTTATATAATTTCACGTGTTATTAGATGCGTTCATACAAACCAGGATTCTTACCTGTCACTGGAGACGAGGATGAGCTGCGTGCTCGCGTACTTGGAGCGGCGCTTGCGCACGGCAGACAGCGCCGTGCACAGGCTCGGCGCGAACGCACGACATGGTGGGCACTGGGGGCAAATAAGCTCTTATTATATCTGGTGAACCGCAGTAACAACAAAATAATTTGGAAAACAAACTAGATAGTGTATTGTATGGTAAATAGGGATTCAAAGGGGGTTGGAAGGGGAACGTATTTTGAGACGGAAGAGTAATCTGGCAGTTATCTTAAAAGATTTAACTCCAGGAAAACGTCCATGATTTGAGAATATGGGTACTATTTATTATGAACTATGACTTGAATTCATAGATTTTCCGCATCAAAAACAACAAAATTCGTATCACTTTATTGGGACATTGTTAGTAGTATCTGACTTCCATATACTTACCCAATGCGCCGCGAAATAGAACACTCTGAGGGCATCAACAGGCAAGTCCTCGTACCTCCTCGCCTCACCCTCTCCTTGAAGCTCCACGCCCCTCAGCACCTCTTGCAACGGAGGCGCGGGCCAGGGGAACCTCTCTCCAAGCGGGTCGTCCAGGAGAGCATCCCTCACATGCCGTCCTCTGATCACTAAGGTCGGCACTCCTACTGCTATGCTGTATTTTTGGGTTAGACGCCGCTGGAAAGAAGAATTGAAGGTAAGTAATGAAAGTAATCATATTACTATAATATAGTAATAAGTAGATTTTGCTCGCAGCTTCACCCGCGTGAAGGAGTATTCCGGGAATACTTTATATTTCCTGGGATAGCAAGTAGCCTATATCCTTCCCAGGATCTTAAATTATCTCCACAACAAATTTTATAAAAATCCATTCAGTTAATTTTGAGAAAATCAATAACATACAGACAGAAATGGGGACTTGGTTTTATAATATGTATAGATAGATATACGTAAATGAATGTAGTTGATCTAACAGAAACAATAGGAACGGAATGATGCGAATGTCGTATAGTGGGGGTAATTAATCTCAACGTTCTGGATGAAATGTACTTGAATGTAATGATTGGTAATTAATTCAATGCATGAACTAGGTTTTATCTACTGAACATAATGATTCAATTAATTATATTTTAACAGAACTTACTGATTAATATTTAACTACATTTGGTTTTGTATCAATCTAGATTATTAAAACCTCATCTATCAATATTGTAATCTAATACTTATATCTGTCGCTTTAGTACGATCGTCTTTACAAGTAGCAACAGAAAAACCGTCTATTAATTTAATAAGCAATTTACTACAAACCAATTTAGATAAGACCGCGTAAATACAAACAAAAGCCTAATAAAAGGGGGACGTGGATCGCACGTGGTTTGTCTATTCTGCACCATGCTGTGCCGGTACAGGACGCGATGGGAATAATAATGGGGATATTAGCTTCCTGCCCACACCTGCCATGATCAAATTAAATGATAAATAACATGATACAGTAATCAATTTAGTAAACCAACTGCCGTAATTATGTGGTTAGTTTAGCTTAGTTGAAGCAACTCTTAGGGTTAATAAATCTATCGCATCTTTGAGTAGAATATGAAGTAGACATTTGCGTAAGCCAGGTTAGTTTCTATCTTTTAATTATAATTTTAATATATTATTTTAGTACAAAAGGATCAAATGTTATTATTTCTAATATTATAATACTATTATCAATTGTATTATTAAAAAAAACATTTATAGATCAAGAAAAATGTTCTTACTTCGCTAATCTATAGTTAGTTAAAACACAAATTAACTCGATCAGCTGTAAGTCAAAAACCGCCATCTTGCCTCTTAATAAGATTTAAACTAGGAAACCGGTGATGTTTTTGACAGCTATTTAAGCAATTCTTAATCACCTCTTAACGTTAATAAAGTTTATAAGTACCTGTTAATTTATTGAATTATTTAATAAACGCTTAAGTTGTCATCTAAGAGCTCGCTCTTAGCTAAGTCGACGTTGTTTTATAAACAAAACTCAGCGGTCAAAAAAAATTTTTTATTGCTTTGAATGACGAAACGAGCTTGTCTTTCGCCTGATGGTAAGCAATGCGACCGCCCATAATTAGCAGAAACACCATCCAACACCTTGAATTACAAAGTATTGTTTGGTATTCCACTGCGCTTACCATCGTGAGACATGAGATGTTAAGTCTTATTATGTCCAGTTACACTGGCTACAATGTCTTTCCAACCGGAATAGAACATTGACTACACTACTGCTGCTTAACGGCAGAAAAAGACATTGCGGTAGTACCTACTCAGGCGACCCTCACTATGAGAGACCTACCACCAGTAAGTGTGTGTTCACCAGTGTTTTTGATATCTGTTAATTGGCTAGGCCCTTAAGATACTGACTTTAATTTGAGTGTCTTAACTGATATCGCACTTGATTAATACTACCCTCAAATTCTTTGTAAAAAATTGAAAATGAAATAATGACAGCTGTAGCCCTTTTGTATCTACCTCTTTATATTAAAAATCATGAGCGAAGGTCGCGAGGTTTTTGCCGTGTGTTACCTCATCGGAATCTGATTTATCCGCTTTGTATTCGAGTCAGGCATTTGAGATATCTTTTACAATGGAGGGCCACATGCTGTGGGTTTTCTGAAAGTTTAGTTTTATTTTTGGATTGCTTGATAGCGGCTGGTAGTACCTTACTAATAAAAGACCTTTATCATAAACCATAATATAAATAACTGTGGACTTCACGCTACTGGGAATTATTTTTAAAATGCACACGGCATAGTGACCTCATGCACCCAATGTTAAGAGGAGTAGGGGCCAGATAATGTCGCCTGAGGAGAGATCACTAGCCTTCGCTAGTCGTTACAATTATGCCGGCCTGTTTGGAACCGAATATACGCCGGCTGAACCCGGAACTCGACACTCGTGAACCACTATGGCGGGTTTTATACCTTGTGTACAGTGGTCGCTATTCGGGTGAATACAAATATCCTACCACCAGAAAAAGGCCAACCGGACGTTAGTTAACCCTCATATGTCTTCTAGATATAATAGTAGGATTCACCAGCATGATTGAATTTTACATTAAACTTATTTTATCCTTTCACTGGGTGTCAAGTCCTACTGTAGTCCTATGAAGAAAGGTATAATTTTGACATTCGTCGAGGGACGTAAGGCCTCTATTTCAACATAATATTTAGCTTATGGTTTACTAAACAAGCAGCAGTGTGTAGTCACTGTTGTGTTCCGGTTTGAAGGACATTGTAGCCAGTGTAACTAATAGACATGATGAGACTAACATCTCGTGTCTCAGGATGGCAAGCGTAGTGGAATACCAAACAATACATTGTAATTCAAGGTGTTGGATGGAGTTTCTGCTGTTTATGGGAGGTCGTATCGCTTACCATCAGGCGAACGGCAAGCTCTTCTCTTCATACAGAGCAATAAAAAAAAAAAACTAAGATATGTTGAATTGAAAAGTAAACGGCAAAACTATAGTATTAACTCGTAAGTAGCGTACAATTCGCCCTCTAACTTTGTATTGGGTTGTTCAATTTGTGTAACAACTAACAGTTAAGATTAAGGAGTCCTAAACTATTCCGGTTGAGTGAGCAGGACTCGACACGGTCTACTGACCACCCTACTGCCATTACCTTGTACATAAACCAACCCTTACTGACAGGGTTGCTAGCAGATGGTAGTTTTACCGGTAATACCAACGAAAAGTTTATGGGAGGGATATTGTTTTAATTAAATTATAATAGAAATAACACAAACACACATTAGTCCTTGACCCCCCAAGGAGAAGGGGAAGGTGCAACCAAAGCACCCAAATTTTGCCTGTGTGTTTCGTTTCATGATGTGATAGAAGGCGAAACTACCGTCATGTAAAGTATATAGCATCACGCCATGACCAATAGGAGCGAAGCATCAAGTATCATTGTATATATTTTCCTCGACACAGAGCAATGGAAATACAAATCGTACATTTGCATGCGAGTCCTCGGCATGGAGTTTCCGTGAGTCAAAAAGTCAATACACTAAGCGGATAATAGTATTTTCAGTTAACACAAGTTCAAAATTTTATTTAAATGTAATTCCCGCCTAAAAGTAGACAAAGGTATAAACAAACTAAAATTACCGGTAAAATGATAGAACCTGGCAACCCTGCCATAACACCAGGCGCAGTAAACATGACTTTTTTCAATTTGTACCCGTTGAAAATACATTTTCTCAATTCGTTTTTTAATTGAAAGTCAACACGGCCCTTTGATCCGTTAGTTGCGGATTTGATTACATTACACGTATTTTTAATGAACATTGGCCAGTATGAACTATAAAATTACGTGTTTAAAAATGAATGCTTTAAATTGTGTGAGGTATTTTTTTTAAATATAAATTGTAATGCTAACTATTATAATATTTATGGCCATTCATATAGGTTTGTAGATTTCGATATATCTAATGTAATTTAGAAACTATGTCGTTTACATTGGAGCTTGAAATTTAATTGAAAATAATGCGAAATCTTTGGATTAATCTACATTATCCGAATTAAGAATTAAGCAAAACTACAATTCCTCATTGATCAGATAAAATTCCATATTCAAATTTCAATTCGATATTCAAAATTTGATTCAGTGTTACCAACATTTATTAAATTACACAGCAGTTA
Organism: Manduca sexta; assembly: GCF_014839805.1. Classification (NCBI taxonomy): domain Eukaryota; kingdom Metazoa; phylum Arthropoda; class Insecta; order Lepidoptera; family Sphingidae; genus Manduca; species Manduca sexta. The sequence goes on from NC_051123.1 coordinate 2,759,842, forward strand.
ATTTATATCCCATATTTTCATAAAATATTCACATTTTAATATTGATAATGGTATTGTGCTGAAGCGTGTTGCTAGTCACGTCGGTACATCTTTGGGCGTGCTTTTAGCGTGATTGCTGCGTGTTTATCAGGCATCGCGTCACCGACTCCGATGCGCATTTCATTTTTCATTCAAAAGGGCAGCAGGAGGCTGGAATATAGGCTAATGACGACAGACACGTAATCAGACTGCTTTGGAAATGACCCACTGGATCGAATATGTCGTGGTTTAGATACAGATGGGGTAAAAAAAACAATTTGTACTTACAATTAACAATTGAGCTTTGTGAATAGTAAATACCTCCTAGTTCACTATTTATTCTATAAATAAAAAATACCTTAATTATTAGGTAATCACGGGACAGGTGAAAATGAAAGAAACTGATAACTCACAAGATTTAAATTACAATAATTAGATTTAGAAATAACAAGATTGGCTAGCAGACATGGAGAACGCAAATATCGGGGTTGGGGTTACAAAAAAAAAAGTAACGGGCGAGAAACAAGATTCCCCTAACTACCCCAACACACCGCTACTACAAGCGTTACTGCTGACAGAAGAATAAACAAGAAAGTTATGAATCGGAACTAACCTCAGCGTAAACTAACTGAGCCACTAACCCTCAGTGCGACACGGTGAGGTTAAAAATAACCGACAAGTGCGGTGGCACCATGGTTTCCGTCCGCTCGTCAGCTATTTATAAGGCGATAATTATCACACAAACTGTGTGGTAAGCGAAATAACACGGATTTAGGGTGGTTTTGGGGGGTCATTTGAAGCGATAGGAAGAGGTGCCAATAGTGCACTTACAGTTCACCAATATTTTGACGCTATGGGTTACGGAATGAAGGTGTCAGTATCGCTATAATGGTACAAAATGTTATTTCAAGCAACTTTTGTTCTTTTTTTTACTTGTTCAGCTCAAAAAATATGTATGTTTCGGCTTGGATGTGAATAGGGCATTCAGTGGACTTACTAATTATATAACGATAATATATCCAATTAAAGTAATCCTTTCTGTCACAAGAATAATCATTATAGAATAGCAAGCTTCCTGCCGGGGGCATCGACTCCCACTGTCCTTCCTAAATCCGCGCCATCGTTTCGGTTTTGTTAACATTTCGTGGTATATTAACATCGGTTCGGTCACGCTCTGGTAAATCACGTGATTGCATGGGAAAAACTCGGTTCTCAGGTTAAATTAGGAACCGTTCAAGTACCCAGACAATATTACCGATGATTTAAAATGGTGGTCAATAAGAGATTATGAGTCCTTAGACAGAATTATCCCCTGTTTCGTGGTAAGTATGTAGGTTATGTAAACCTTCTTAGTTCTGGGTGAATGGTTATTGGCTAGCCGCCATTTTCAAGAAACAGTCATGCTTTTTTCGATCTGTCTCAAAAATAGACCAATCAGAACAAAGGGTTTTTGACATGTTTTCAAATGAGTTACTTTGATTGGTTCATTCTCGTCGGATTGAAGATTGAGATTACGATGGTTTATTGATAACTGCTGTATATCGGCCTTCTTACTAGCTATATTAGGTTAATTTTATAAATAACTAGTTGACCCGAAAGAAGTTGTCCCCTCTTAACTATGAATTTGCAGCGCGCATTCTGTCAATCGCTGACAGTTATTTCAAACATTTGACAGTTATTCTATAAAATTAATATTTTCGTTAAGCTTTCTTAAATTTTAAAATTTTCTGCGCATTTTTTTTTCTTTCATAAGAACCTTCTCCTGACAATAACAAACACAACAATAAAAAAAAATTGTGAAATCGGTGCAGCCATTCACGCGTGATGGCGTGACCAAGGGAAATAGGGATTCATTTTTATATATATAGATAATTAGTTCCATAATACTCTTACATACATAAATTAAAAGATAAAGACCCAATAATTTTGTTATTTTATCAAACACTAATGTTTTGTAATTTGCACGTTCCGTTATATCGATAAGTTTTGCGCTGAGCAGTAAATCATTGAAATGTAGCGTTCCGATATCAACTCTGAATAAACTTTTCCGTATCTAATAAGACGTATGTTCCGAAGTTATGAAGGAACAGACTTTTTATGTTAGTTTTACTTATATTTGGACTAGCTTTTGCGTGGCTTCGCTCGCGTGAAACAGTTTTTCCGGGATAAAAGTCCTGCTATATATTTTTCCGGGATAAGAAGTAGCCTATATCCATCCCAAGCTCTCAAACTATGCCTATACTAAATTGTATGAAAATCGTTCAGTAGTTTTTGAGTTTATCGCGTCCACAGACAGACTCGGAACTTTATTCACACTTTATATAAGTAACGAATTGAGCAAATTATAGGATGAAGACTTTGGTAAGAGCTTACCTTTATACCGTATAAAAAGCCGATATTTACAAAATACAGGTGACATACAATAAATGACATTGTATATTGCACCTAACCCAGTAAGTATAGCTGCTTGTTCTTGTTTTGAGAGTATAGCACAGAAAATTGCCAAGGTACAAATACTATATTCAGATATTACGTCACATATTACTAGTCTAGGTTCGTCGCGACTACGCCCGTCTAAAAGTTTGCAATTAGTATAAAGAAAGGCTTTAACAGCAGTGAACAATAATGTAGCTACCTATAAATGCAATAGTTTTTTTTTTAAATATTTGTATATTTTCTGGTTGTGTACTTAACTGTTTTTGAAGATCTATGTAATTTTTAAAATTAGACTTTTCTGCAGTTTAGTGTACCTACTAAGTACGCTGTGCCTACATATAAAAGGTTACAAACACATCAATCATTCTTTATGAATAGTACAAAGGTATAATTATATTATTTAAATCCAGTAATATAGACCAAAGAAAAGGAATCAAGGCTTCACTTCTAAAGACAATTTGTTCAGCATGTGCATGAATTTCTTTTACATTTTGCTTAGCATTACCCAGACGAACACGTTTTAAAAACTTAGAATTTATAGCGTAACTAACTCCTGCTAACAATAGAACGTAACACAATAACCTAGCTACATATAGCTACTTTCCACCCCACTAGCCGTAAATACAGCTCTCCAGCACAAAACCGGCGCTAAAGCCCGCGTTGAATGCGGTGTAAATGTCTACAGAGGGCCTGCAGAGGGCCCGAAGGGCTCGGAGGGCAGGGCTAGGGCCCGAGGGTCGTGGAGTGCGTCGAGTGCACTCCGGGAGACGTCAACCCGCATAGTGTCGACTGTAAGTTTCGTTTTGCATTTCTGTTGATATTGCGGAATAGGTTTTTGAAATATAGGTTTTGAGAGATGTGCAGTTGCTCGCTTGATGGTGAGGTTATGAATAAGAAGTCCACATTGTCCACTCAGTTAAAAGTAGGCCATTAACTGCGCTCATCGTATGATATAAAGTGTTTCATAATGATTAGTCCAAGTTTCGAATTGTTTACCATCACAACGGAACACACTTTACGCCAAGTGTGTTCCGTTGTGATGGCGGGCGAGCCTATCGCTATATTGGGCACAATTTCCACACTCCGGGCTGATAGTGAGCAGAAAACCCCAAATACCGCTTTGCCCGACCCGATTCGAACCTGAGACCTCAGAGCAGTGGTCGTAAAGCACACGCAATTTGATTACACTACTGAGGCAGTCAACATATATAGCCCTAGATTCTAAGGCTTAGAATAACATAGCTTTTGCACCGACATCTCAAAAGTCCCACAAAGTTATCACTCTGCTTGGAGGCATTATTAAATAATTTCGTAGTGCCTATCTATATGGCCAATATTTTTTTGACAATTGAAAAATCAATCCCTAATGAAATTTGGTAGAAAGAATTAGTCTTAGAAAAACATAACATGTTATAAATTTCATTTTATAACTAAAAAGTGTAAAGGCACTTTTGTTACGATGTACACTTTTACACAAGGGTAGTTGCAAGAAAAGAGTATCAACTTATAGGATATATTACTATCGATACGTTCAATATTTAGTAATTTAACAATACATTTTAATTGTGTTTAGAGATCAATTCTTGGAAATGAGCCGTGCCTACAATGCTGAATGATATTGTTATCAATAGACATGATATGCATTGACCACGTTCATAGAATTCTCTGTTACCAGTACTTTAAAATTCGATAGCTCATTTAATATTATAGACATAGGAAATGGGAATTTATTGGAATTACTTAATGACGAAAGGGTTGGTAGAGCTGTGAGATACAGTGTTTATTATTGTTAAATTCATTTTGAACTAATGAAAATTCGAAGATCTAAAACCTCCTCCCCGGCCTATCTATACTGATATAAAGTTAAAGACTTTGTTTGTTTGCACGCGCTAATCTTAGGAATTACTAGCCCGATTTTGATTTTTTTTCACTAATAGGAAACTACATTACTTCTGAGTACTATAGGTTACTTTTTATCAAGGAAGAATTTAGTCACGCGGTCAGAGCCGCAGGCAAAAGCTAATAAAGAACTAAAAGATTTTTAAATTAATGAAACATGTAGACATGTGGTTTCGATTGGATGGTCCGTTGATTTCAAATTACTGCTAAACTAGATAATTCCCAACATGAACAACACAGCATCTAGCGCTATTTTGTGGTGTACCACAATATAGGCCATTGAATAAGTTTAAGTCAGGGTTAGCTAGGTCAAACATGCTTTCTTGTTGGTGGTAGGATATATTTTATATTCACCCGGATAACGATCACCGTGCACAAGGTGTTAAAACCCACCGTAGTGGCCCATGTAAGTGTGTCGCGTTCTGAGATCAGCCTGTGTATATCCTGTTCCAACAGGCCGGCATAATTGCGCCGACTATCGAGGGGTAATCATCTGTTAACAGTCGACATTCTACTGGACCCCACTCCACTTACCATCAGGTGTTGTGGGATCAATTTGCCGTGCACGGACAAAAACAACTTACCTTATGTAGGCATATGTTTTTATAAATTCCACCCCTATGAGGAAAGGGGTGGCTAAGATATTTCTTCTTGGATAAGTTAATTAGGGTGGGAGGGTAAACTGAGAAAGGATACTATAAAAATATACTGAGGTTAGGCGAGGGCGGATAATTCAAGCAGAAGACACGACCAAATAAGTAAAAAAGTGCTACAAGGTGTTTCAGGCGAGAACATAATTACCAATCGATAATTTGTACTTTCTAGTGGGAGTAAGCCATATTATCGTAACAGTTACACATAACAGGTATGAATAAATAACAAACGATAACTGTTACGAAGTAAATTAAAAAACAGTTCCAGTCCCACATGGCGAAAACTTCATATACGGAAATGACATTTTCATAAGGAAGAAAGAGATGTCATTTGTTACTAGTGACATACTGTTACAGTCCATTGAATTCTGTGTTGATTTTGTCACAAGTTTCTCTTGTAAATGCGACATTCCTAAGAAAAAGATAACATAATATATTTCTAATAACTGCCTGTTAATTATTTGCTACAAACAAAATGGTAACAAGTTTAAATGGTCACTATATAATAAAAAGTAACAATTTAATATTTGATACTGTTATTTCAATGTAACTGGAACAGTTGTAACAAGTATCTGATTTCGGTTGTTATGACTCATGCCTAGCTTTGGAGTCCTGTACCAACAAGGAAAGGAACCATGTTTTTAGCCGGCCATCTAACAACGATAGGACTCTATGTTCTCTACCATAACTATTAGTAGGAAGCTGGAATATCGGAAGCATAATTTATGTTATCAACTTTCGGTGGACATCTTTAGAATATCATTTTACATAGACATTATGTTTATTACTTTCGATTCAAAATAACAGTTTGACATTCGCCATTGAGTAACACTGTTCAATAATTCCATTCGGTATTCTTATTTTCAAAGCTAAAACTATCGTATCTGTTTATTATTTGTAGGTATATAGCTGGAACGTCCTCTCTGTTCTGTATTCTTTGTGATCTGAGACACGTCGATGTGCACAATAGCATTTGTCTGGCGCGACTGCTGTCTGGGCTTGCTCGGTCACGCGGAACTTTCCATGTAACGTGCCGGGCCAGGGCAGGGGAGGAACGAGTCGTGCCTAATCCGAGCAGTGACCATAAACAATCTATATCTGTGTTCTGTGGGTAGGAATTTGTCGTTTGTTTGAATTAAATCATTGTGTTACCTTTGCTTCCCTCTACGCTTTATTGTCTGTATTTGCGATATCTAGGAAGAGACCATTAGCCAAGAGCCGCTTGTAAAGAGTGTAAACCCACCCAGGGTTCCGATTTTTTTAGTTGGATTTTGAGAGTTTATTGTGGGACATATTACTCGAGGTATCTTGGAGTCAGCATTATTTGTGATATCATCATAAGTTACAGGATGTTTATTGCTGGACATATTATTAAAGGATTCCACGCAGACCTATTAAAAGACTTATTAATTTGATGTATGTTTAGATATTTTGTGTTCCTTGCATTGCTTGGACTTCTATCTGACACTGCTCGGATGGTGTGTTCGTTTCTATTCTTCCGAGATAGATATTTGAAAATATTTATACAACGTATAAAAGTTTTGCATAAGTATTTTATTTCTACAAACTTAAAGGAAGCAGTCAAGAAAATTCGCAAGAAAATGTATTTACGTATTCTCAACTTTTTCTACTAGAAGACTAAGTAGGGCTTACGGGATAGGTACAAATTAGTGATAGGTAGTACAAAAAAAAAAACAGGTTTATCGTCACCTTCCTCTCATACGAAAGATTACCAAGTACCAATATTATGACTAAATACATACATAACCTCATTTATGAAGTTGTTTATAATTGAATGTGAAATTTGAAAAAACACACAAGATCTTAAATAGAACATTTATATCTAGCTCAATGTACACTCACCTACAAATGTATATTTTGATAGGATTGTGTTCTGTATTATTTATTTATTGTAAAATTTACAAACAAATAACATCAGTATAGGTTAAACACAAGATATAGCGCTATGCTAAATACAAATCTTCGCCAATAAAGTTGTTTAATATACTTTGTAGTTCATATATTTGGTTTTTATCGTATACATTTGAGGCTGACTTTATTTCCACTATCTCTAAAAGGTGTAAGGAACTGTTACAAAAAGTCTCCCCTACACGTGTCATTGCTCCCCCCCTACATTAAGGAGGGTGGAGCAGACTTAAGGCGATGTAAGACGCCCGCATGGCTTCCTCGGGCTTACAACTTTTGATAAGACGGAGACTTGGAGCCCATGCAACGAAACGGGAGAGGTGTCCACTTTATTTAGAAAAGGCCCTTAACAGTGAAAATGACAATATTTTTACCCGACTTCAAAAAATGAGGAGGTTCTCAATTTGCAATTTTAATGACTAATGTTTAATTTTTATTAGGCACCGACTCCAAAACTGGTTATCAATATATAGATAATGTAAAACTATTTTTTACTTTTTAATAGTTTTTGAAGGCGGTTTAATTTTTTATTAAATTGGCACGGGTAAGTGACCCTTCTTTTCTTTTTTTGAACACAGGGAAGTCTACGGATTTTCGCCGGACTCGCCGGTATAAACCATCTTACCGACTAAAACCTCGCCATTCGACTCTCTCTTCCTAATATCGAAGGTCAAGGGGTGCGCAAGTGCAGGTGCTAAGTGGAGAAGTCCAGATACAGACTGACGAGGTTGACTGACCAGTCGACACAATTATCCGGCCTGTTTCAAACCGAATATACACAGCCGTTGAAGCGGCGATAGCCTAGTTGGATGCAGAACGGACTGCCGCGACAAATGTCCATAGGTTCAAAACCCAAGGGTACACACCTCTAACTTTTATAAAAATTATGTGTGTATTCTTTGTGAATTTTCTCTTGCTCTAACGGTGAAGGAAAACATTGTGAGGAAGACTGCATACCTGAGAAATTCTCCATAGGAATTTTGAGGGTGTATGAAGTCTACGTAATCCGTATTAGGCCAGCGTGGTGGACTAAGGTCTCCTTTCAGTAGTAGAGGAGGCCCGTGCCCGACCGTGGGACAGTATTATAATACAGGGCTGATATAATATATACACAGGCTGTAGCAAGACCGCGACACATTTACGTGGGCCATTATGGCGGGTTTAAACACCTTGTGTACGGTTTCTATCTGGATGGATCCAAGAATCCTACCACCAGCTTTATCTCTGGACGGATTACTTAAACCAGGTGTAATGGAGTCACTCTACCCCTATAAAGAAAAGCCAAACACTTTTTGGCCACTTTTTTTCACACAAGGATTTTTGTTGTTTGTTTTCTTTGAGTTATAATAAGTACCCTTAGTGTACAGAGCGAAACGTAATGAACGCGTAGGTTGTACACTAATAAAGGTTCTTTGTGACTATTCTTAGCTGGAAAAAGAAAGTTCTATTCACAAGAACTGTTTTATGATTATCTAGTGGTTGTTCACGGCTTCGGTCGCGTGAAATGCCTTTGTCTTTCTTTAAAAAACACGGCGCCATTGCTACGAACGTCAGCGCTATTTAATAAAAAATCTGATTAAAAATTCAATTATTTTCCACGGGAGCATATTATTGCATAAAAGTAGCCTATGTGTTAATCCAGGATATGGTCTACTTCTTTGTCAAATCTCAATTAAATCCGTCCAGGTGTTTCTGCGTTTACTTCTAACAAACATTCAAATATTTTAAAAACTTTCGCATTTATATTAGAAAGAAAAGAGACTAGTATGATTAAGGAATATGTTATATCAAAATGTAATTAAGTTCACTATTATGTTAGTTGTTTCAAATTTTAAATTATAATACTTAATAAAAACAGAAAATTTATAATAAGTTCACAGAAAATATAAGTAAACTGCAATGTTTAGTGATTCAGCGAAATACATAGCTGATGGGTTTAATAATAACGCCCGTGATGATGAATTATTAGATCATTGTTAGTCTTTTGTCAGCGTTCTAAAAATGTATATAAAAAATCAGTATCAAGATGAATTATTTTTAGTAAACGTAATATATTCAGTTTGAAACGTTGATTCCTCTCTAAAATCAGAAGCTCCGTTTTATCTGTCCCATTTCCTGCACAGATAAGTATTCTCTGAATAAAACATTCGTTCTCCTTGTATGATACTTTAAATTACTTTCGTACACTCGTTTGCTTTTTCGTGTAATTAAGAGCACTTTTTGAGTAACTACAACTTAATATTTTACAGTAGTTTTTAACTGAGTATGTTTGTGTAGTGGGTTGACTATGATATAATGGAGCGCTGTCGTGGTGTGCACAAAATGATGAATTTTAATAAAGATAAATGAACAACAAATTACACATTCCTATTTGATTGTTGTGCTATGCACGTGATGAATAATAAAGATAAGTGAATAAAAAAGAAATATACCAGCCCTTTATAAATATACTGCCCACTCTTGAGCACTGGCCTTTACTACTGAGAGGGTTTAGGCCTATGTCCACCACGCTTGCCTAGTGCTGACTTCTCATACCTTCTAAGTTCCTATGGAGAATTTCGTAGAGGTATATTTTGCCACACTATTTTTTTCTTTTTAATAAACAATATCGTAATTTCAAAACGTCAGATGCATTGCGTTTTGAACCTGCGAACCTTCGTCTCAGCAGTCCATTCCAACTAGGGTTTCAAATACTTTAATCACACATTACTATTTAGTATATAGTTTATAGTGTGCTTAAAACATTCAGAGTCACGTTTGTAAAGCACCAAGACATGAAACATTCGCAAGCAGTAATGAGGCATAATGCAGTATGCGGGCGGGAACGCTTACGTGCACGGCCCGCTCAAAAATGCAGACGTCGGTAATCGGTGCCGCCTCGTGTGACGTCGCGATGATTAGTGACGTGGGGGCGTTGTGGGAAATGTCTGGGCATTACAGACGCCTTTCTACAAATTATTGCTAAGAAAAAACAAAAATGTATGAGAATGACATGTCAAAGCGAACGAATAGATAAGAGACTAGAGAGATAATACAATAGAACGTTTGTAATTCGTTTGAAACCTCTGGATGAATTGATAACAATAATATCTAGAGGCCCAACGCACCGATCACTTCCTTTATCCTAATTATATTGCTTTAAAGCTGGCAATACAACTAATTATTTGTCTGGTGGTCTACGCTATAAAAAAATATATATATTTTCATTATTTTCGTTGTAAGTGATAGTCCGTCTTGTTAAGTAATAGGCACTAAAGCATTGAATTGCAAGCATTGTTATATTCTGGTCTGAAAAATATAGCCACGACTTACCTAATTTCCAATCCCCAAAGCGTCATAACAGTATTTCTAACAAATCGCCTTATTTGTGTTGATTGCCGAGGGACTCGTCAATATCGACTCTCCACTTACCATCAGGTGTAGTAAAGTCTATTGCTCAACCCGTGTAGTAACAAAATAATATCGTACCAGGCAGTTTGTAGAACAACTTATTGTAGAAACTGCAAGCAGCACGCGGTCCGCAGTTTGCTTGGATACAAGTCGAATGTTCCCGACGTTGTGCAAAACAAAACACTACGCAAGTTTAATGCTCCGCGCCAGTTCCATAGTGCGCTTCAAGAACTGCTTGGATTTTAATTTAATTATTTACTTTCAATTTGAATAAGTGAACGTCCAGTTGTCGAGATTCCCATACATAATATTTATTTTACTACACTCCTTTATATACATTTTTATTTAACTAAATATCACTGGTCCATGCGCGCAATGTGCTTAAAAGGGAGTACACGGTTTTCTCTTCACGTATTAATATATAGATATTATAACAATACAGGTTTCTTAAACCTAATATTAGAAATATGAAAGTTTTTGGATGTTTGATGGTAAATCTCGCATAAACTGTTGAATAGTTTTGGATGAAACGCAAACAAATGAAGATCTGGATTAATACAGATTATTTAAAACAAAACTATTATTCGGATCGCGGTTTTTACATTAAGTATAACTTTTTCCCGACGTTTCGAAGACTGCAGCCTTCGTGGTCACGGGGCGGACTGAGGTGTTGGTCATCCGAAAATTCAAAGTTACATTATCTACCTACATTTTACAATTATACAACTTGTTTTTTAAATTTAGTTGTTGACGGTCCGATCTACGCAGTATGATCTCACAGTAGTTTGAAGTCTGAGAGATTACATTTGAATTTAGTAATCCAAAGTTCTGGATGGCGTTACATCTGTTTATAGGCGAGCAGTTTACTCGTCTCGTCATTCAAAAGTATAAAATGTTCAGCCATTCTCCAGATGGATACAAAGCAAGTAACAATACCTAGTCCATTTGTGCATTAAAGCCACCTAATCAGTCATCTCATCACAATTAACAAAGGGTAGGAAGTGTATGGAGTGGAAGCACAAAGAAAAACGCCCCGCGCACGCGACAGCCTATCATGCAATCAATGCAAACAGTTATGCAGTGCTGTCCAGTATGTATGTTCCTGCAGTAGGGTTGCTGCTTCAAATAGAATGTACATTTGACACCAATTTATTTATAAGTTAATTATTTTTATTTCTGACACTTTTGTTCACAATAAGTGATAATAATTCATAATTACTTATGGAATTGTTAAAAAACAAACTATGTAAGGTGTATGTTTTGTTAGCTGTTCAAATAAATAAATAAATAAATAAGTGTAACGACGAATTTCATTTTAGGCATAGCAATTCTCTAAAGCATCTGCGCGAGATCGAGAATTTAGTTATAGACGTTTGGATGTTGATTCCCCTTCAAAAAGAGGAATTTTTGTATTCGACTTGTATGGATGTACTATGTCCGTGGTTATTTCAAAAACGACTAATGCGATTTGGGTGGGGTGTTTGTTTTTAAATATTTTTTTTAGCGACGGTTTTACCATTAACTATATAATATATTTAAGTAAGAAGGGCCGGGCGAATTTAGACCGTCGTCCTCGACGAAATAAGGACATTATGCTACTTTAGGTGTCAACCCTACTCGCGCTCCGACAGCGCGGGACAAGAGCCCAGGTGAGGCACAATGCGCAGACAATGGAAGCTGCGTCCGGCTCCACGGCTCGTTTACCAGCTGCGCGGTGCGTGGCCAGCAGAGACCAGTGTGTTTACGTCTTATTTATCTATGATATCAGATATAACTAGTAATTTCAATGCGAAAGTTTGTGAGGATGGATGTATGTATGTTTGTTCCTCTTTCACGAAAAAACTACAGAACGGATTTTGATGAATCTTTGTAGTAATATTGGTAATAACACATAGGCTATAATTTATAATGATTTTGTGTAATTTGGTCATAATATAACGATACATATCAAGTAAGTCGGAAAAAAAGTTATGCCCGAAAACTTCTTCACGCGGGCGAAGCCGCGAGCAATAGCTAGTCAGATATACGAGTAATCACGTATAAGTAGTAATTCTAGAATACCAAGACTTTAGACAAGATACTTTTCTACAATAATAAACGCTAAAAACAAAAAAATGTATGGAAATGACATGTTCTATCGATGAATTTTTAGAAAGGCGTCGTGTCTTATGTCCCTGTATTGTGTTTTTCTGTGTGTGGGCAGGAATCTTTTTTCCTATTGTTAGGATTTAGGCCTGTACTCCACCACAGACCTAGAGCGGCTTGGCAGACTTCACACTTCGAAATACTTCCTACATATTTTTCAGGTGTGTATGTTTCAAGATGTTAATTCCTTCATCGTTAAAAGGACCTTTAATTGTCATAAACCAAGTAAAATCGAAAAGTCGGAGACCTGTGATTTAGGTCTTAAACCAGTGATGGTCGAAATTTAAAGGATAAAGTCATAATGCAATAACAACATAGCATACCTGTGCATTGAAATTGCACACAGTGAAGTTTCATAGAGATGGTACAACGCGTGGACAATGGATGCTTTGTCCAGTCACGGGTCGTTTGCCAAAACTGTTTTGCAGGACGTACAACGGGCATTACGAAAGAGAAAGCATGTTTGTCTTGAGATTGTTAAATATAATTAAGTAACGGTGCTGCCAGACGTTCTACTACACACAGATTTCTACATTAATAGTATTTTTCAAGCCTATAATTTCTTTTCTTTACTTAATAGATAAACGAGCAAGCGGTCCGCCTTATGGTAAGCAACATCCACCGCCCTCGGACTTTGCAATGCTAGAGGCACACCATGCATTTGTCTACAGGGAGGTGAGCACTCTTTTCAAAGTCACGTTCGTATTGTTTATCAAATATCGCTTGTTTTAAGGTGAAGAATATCAGAAAACTACATAAGAATTTAAAGATATGTGAAGTCTACTAACCAGCAATAGATGTTTCTTTTACGGTGAAGAACATCGGAAAGCTACATAAGAATTTCTAGGTATGTGAAGTCTACTAACCAGCAATAGATGAGCGTGGTGGACTAACCTGAACCCTAGTAGTAGAAGAGGCCCGTGCCTAGCAATGGACAGCTTAAATACACGGCTAATACTATAATTATTTTTATCGTTTATTCATGTCTCGATACCCAGATTTGGATAAAACCCCGTAAAGAACTCGTGTTTGGACCGTCCATATATTCATGAGTGATGCAGAACGACAATGGATGTGTCCGGTCGGTTTGTTTGTTTACTACCGGGCCAGTTTGCGCGATTGCAATACTCTGATGATTTTTCTATGTAGCTACGATCGATTTTTTCGGCAGTAGGTTTGTTTTACCTTACTAAAAGAGGCCGGGTTTGTTAGATGATTTAGTGTTACCTTTCATTTAGATACTGAAATGAAATTTCATTAATCAAATACAGACGAATAGTCATGAATACGTGTAGAATCACAATTCGTAGTTATAATTATTCATCAAGTTATTCGGCGATAATCTAAATGTCATTAATTTAGTTTTTGTTATTGGATATGTGACGTCGCAAACATTTTAAACACAAAGTTTTATTGCAGGTTTAAAATGTATTTTAAACTGCAACACAGAAGTGCTTCAAGAACAGTTCTCTATAACAAGAGGCAATGCGGTACACAGGGAGATAGCTTTATAATAGTATTTTTAAAGGCAGACGCAAAACTGAATACCTACTTCTATTTATCATAACGGCATCATTTTTATCATCTCAGACGACCATTTTGACTGAGCGCAATAAAAGCCGTCCTGCATATGAAAAGCCATAAAAAATCCAGGTCGAGGATCCAAGATTACAGTCCCGCTTTGTAACACAAACCGTCCATTACTGGCGACTTTACTTCGCATCCTTTCGCGCTCTTTTATCCCGACCGTATGACCGCATTCCCGCTTACAAATCTGGCCAGGAGATCTGTCACCCGCGGCAGGCCTATCTGACGGCCTGATCTTTTTCAAACGGTTTGTATGAAATTCGTAATTTGAAATTATGATTTTTGAAATTGGAATGCCATTCAATTTCAACATGGATGATAGTGCAAAAAGAGACAAAATGCGCGGCCATTTCATGTTTCGTATGCATGAAAGCATGCGCACATTTAAATCAGAATTTAAGTAAGACTCATATTTCGTATGCATGTGCAGATTCTAATAAAAATTTAAGAAAGACAATTACAGCCCACACGTTTGCTTCATCCCTCTCATGCTTATTGAATAATATTATTTAGGTACTTGTCAACTACGTAAGATCACGATCAATTCTTTATTTATATACTAATAAATTAAGCTGAAGAGTTTGTTTGGACGCGCTAATCTCAGGAACTACTATACTGATTTCGATTATTTTCACTCATAGGAAGCTACATTACTCCTTAGTGCAATAGACTACTTTCCATCCCGAGAAAATATAAAGCGGTACTTTCAAAAAACTTTTACGCGAGCAAAGCTAGTCTGTTGTAACCACAACATATGCCCGACTAAGGATTCGTAAACCTACACTAAAATAGAAATCTTCTAAAATAGTCATCACGTAAGAGTGTTGTTCCTTGCACGGACTCAGTACTATAAAATAGTCATCAAGTAAGTAAGGGTGTTGTTCTTCGTACGGCAGCGCAACTCTTATACCATACGGCCACAATTCATCTAGCTAAATATACCAAATAAATAAAGTCCTTAACTTCATAAAAATTCCTGCCATATCGCGTCGACACACGCGTTTTATTTGCTTTTTTCAGTATTGCAATAAAAAGTAACCGCATGCGTCATCTCACACGACCTCAGGCGGCGCTGTACAAGCCTGGATTAATATTTAATAGTTACTGGCACGGATTAGGGATGCGGGGGTCGTGACCCACGAGTCTAGGTGTCGGGATAATAAATCAGGGACCTTATTCTCTATCCCGCACGTTATTTTAACAGTGCGTAACAAGCACGTAACACAACGCATCATGTTTAGGACTATAGAAATTTGCCTTACAGAATACCATTCCACGCACATTTCACGAAGATAACATGACACGGCCGCGTTACGCGTTTACACTATCATACAGAATAAGGGCCCAGCACCTTCTTACTTTTGCTTGTATGGGGAATATTATATGGAGCGTTGTAAGGCAAAAGTTACTACTTGACTGTTTCCGTGGCGTAGTTGTACTACGATACGACAGCTGTGCTGAGGTCTCAGGTTTGATTTTTTGTACTTAGTATTAGCCCGGAGTCTGGAGTTTGTCTCCCATATGACGGCAGGCTCGCTTTTATCCCATCATGGGACGGAATACGCACGCGAAAAGTAGGTGCATTAGTTGCGTCTTTGCCTACTCCTTTGGGTATAAAAGGCCTAAGTGTTTGTCTGTACGTTACTTAATACTTTTTTGGCACCGCGTGCTGCAATGTATTGGATTAATTAACACTTTACATACACTGTTTACACATTGAGCACAATGCGATTTTAGTGAACTTTTTACCCATACTGACGCTCCACGATACCCTTTCTGATAAGTATATTGGCTACCTAAAATATACCCAAATATGGGCATGATAACTCTGCTTACCCTGAAAAATGGAAAGGCGAGATGCTATATATTTCGCTAGCCTAAATCCCCGCCTGGCTGGTCGTGTACGAAGCGTGGGTAGCACATACCACCGGACCAGCATTAATCATCGCTCGCAGAATCTGATCGCGGCGGATTTTATACTTTCTTCGTGTTTTAATAGGATATCAGGAATGTTGTCTCGCGTATTGTGTGCGGTACTATCGTGCTACATTGGGTTGGATTCCCGGTAAGTGATACTTCTATTGGTATCAGTTCAATTGGAATTGTGATAGATAATTAGCAATAGACCACGGGCTGTTCAAACAGGGATCGGTGCTCGCTTGGGGAGGACTGCATTCAGCAGTAGACAGCGATATGTTGATTGAATTGGCAATATCCTTTATTACATAATTAGCACAATTTTTGTTTACTCCTTTGCTTTTTTCGGAAAAAGTGCGATGCTATATAGTATGTAGTTATATATTTATGTATTTATATATTATTTATGTTTGATCTTACAAACTTCTGTTATGTATTGCATGCACCAGATGTGACAATAAAACTTTTTTCTTTCTTTCTTTCTATATTGAACAAAATATTTTTCTGCTTTCCTCACTCACAACTAATGTCTCATACAAAACACAGGCTATGTCAAAGAGACGAATAGTTCGCAGCTTCTCTTTAATGTTTGCGACCAATGGTTCTTTAGATGTTGAGGGGCCCACCCCTTAGTAATTAACGTCTCAGCGGAGCGTCTCGGTTTCACTCTTAAAATATTGAAAAGACTTTTCAATGCAAAGTTTTTCAATAGTTATTTTAGGGATATCGGGTAGACATGGCTAGTACAGGCTATAGAAAATGAGAATATTTTGTATTACCTATCTTATTTATTAATCAGCTATTACTTCTTTAGCTGCATGAAATACCTTTTCCAGAATAAAGGCCTTATTGTGTATTTTTCTGGTAGGTATGAGAAGTAGCCAGACATGAAATAGCCTATCTTCATTTAAATAAAATTTGATCTAAAACAGTTCTGCATTAACTTCTAACATCAAAACATATTTATAAACTTCCTCAGTTATATTAGTAAATTGTAGGTATTTATGCAGTATCGTTTTACTATGACGGTGCAATATAGTTAAAAACTAATTGGATGGTAATTAAAATTCCTCAGTTACCTCTTACAACCCTCTGAGGATCTAGAGGGGTAAAATAGTTGTTGAAGGCCGTGACTTTGCATGTTTTCCTTAATGACAGTCATTTTATAAAACAACTAGCGACCCGCCCCGGCTTCGCACGGGTGCAATGCTGATACTAAATACACTACAGAAAAACTGTGAACGTTGTATATAAAACATAGCGACCCGCTCTGGCTTCGCACGGGTATAACATAACAAAATAACAGTATTTCTCCACTATTTAATGGATGTTACTATACATATAAACCTTCCTCTTGAATCACTCTATTTATTAAAAAAAAACGCATCAAAATCCGTTGGGTAGTTTAAAAAATTTAAGCATACAAAGGGACATAGGGACAGAGAAAGCGACTTTGTTTTATACTATGTAGTGATGTTCATGGAGCATGTAATACAAAATGGCAGCCAGTATTTAAAAAAAAATATATAATTGGATCTATACTTTATTATTTGGGTAAAGAGTGCCTAATACTTCAAGTTTGTCTACGTACACCAGTACATTGCTATAAATAAATAATATGCCAGCTAAGATCAGTCGCTTTTTAGAATACATTAAGCATTGACGTATATTCTATAGACCCGAACGTCCAAATAAACTATTTGTTCAAAATTTGAACTGAAATGGCAACCAAAACGTCACTGTTATAACCTATTTATTCCCTTGAACAACAAATAATTTTATTTATTTGACTAATATGTTTTATTCAAATCCAGGTTTACACTTAGACCCGACTTCTTATATAATGAGCACCACTCCCTACACAACCACAAGCTGACAATGCTGACCATACTAAAGTCAGTTTGAATGGATTGCAGTTCAATTTATTTGAACACAGTGAATGTTCGGAACGCCAAATCTAGTACGTAGTACATACATATCGGTGATATTAAGCCTTTATGTAATATTCCGCTCGTTCTAAAGAATATCAAAACTACGGGACTTCGATACTTGGAAACCGCTTAGACACGAGGCCGGCAACACGACGGAGTGTCCTTTATGAATAGCCGATGACTGATTAAAAGGAATGCTCTGATGTCGTTTTCATTAAGAGATTTCCTTCGAGGAAATTTCATGGCTTTTATAGAAAAAAAGATTTGTAATAACAGCTTGTAATACAGTGTCATTTTGACACTGCGTTTCTAAATGAAAACACATACTTATCTACTTAGAAATAACACTTTACAATAAGTTACATGAGCCATTGATGTAAAATAAAAAAGGTGAAAATTTCGAACAAAATAAATATTAAATAAAAAGTAACTTATGTTTTACGCGCCCTAATGCCATTACTGCTAGTCTTAGATAATTCGTCGCAGCGGCAACATCTTACTTTCATCATACACCCACGCACACGCCATGTTCGCATTAAACTACAATATGATCAAAAAATCAGAAAACTAAAACCAGGATTGTTGGTGAAAATATTCATTATTAATTGAGTTATTAATGGATGATTTTTGGCACAATGTCAGTAAGGGTGAAGACGAGTATATGGTTTCATTTAGTAACGCAATGTCAAAATGACCTAGTTTATCTCAGAAGTAACGTAAATAAACGATGCCTTTACATATTGTATCTAATGGCTTAGAGACGTTGGTATGTATAGTATTTTTTTATAAGTTTTTTTGTGTACGGGCACGCCAAAGTAATCCCACGGCACCTGATTGTAAGTGGAGTGGCGACAAATAAAGTGTCGACTGACGAGAGCTGATTACCATTCGGCAGTCGAAACAATTATGCCAGCCTGTGGGAACCGGAAACACACAGGCTGATTCCGAAACGCAACACACATATGTGGGCCAATATGTCAGGGTTTTAACACCTTGTGTACGGTGGTCGCTAACCGGGTGGATATCAAATATATCCTACCACCAGCAAAATATACTCAAATATCTTTCAACAAAACAATATTATTCAATTCTTTCAAACTTTATCCACCATCGGTAGTCGTGCAAATATATTCATGATCCATTTCCTTATAAAAACTTTAATAAGATTTCTCAGTCTGCCGCCGTAACCCTTTTTAATCTGATGTACCCTCGATATTGCTGGATAGCCATTTCTACAAGCAATGTTATCTTAGATTCGATGAGCCAGTTATCTGATGCAGCATCCCTTTTAGATATTGTCTGCAGGCTGGAGTTTTGTTGGATAAATTAAGTATTCTCACAAAATTGTTTCTAATGTAGATTTGTTAGATGTTCGTCGTTCTCAGTATATGAACAATTTTTTGCAAAAAAAAATAATTTATATACTATTTAGGGATAAAAGTGGTCTATATCCTTATAGTCTATATAATTCTGTTTAAAGGTTTTTGTGATCACGACTAAACAAACGTCTTGAGAAGCTTTCGTAATTGAAATTCTTGAAATATTCATAGGTATTTTTCTCACGATGTTTTTCTTCGCAGTCAAAGCGAGGGATAATTATTGATGAACAATACATGTGGGTAACTAAGGGCCGTATTAACGGAAACTCAGTTTCGCCATGAGACGCGATATTAGCTGAGATGCGGTTAAATTCAAGTTAGCATCTTAAGATCGTCCCAATTAAACAAATAGATGTCAACATCTCAAATGATATCTTAAGTCATATGACAGATTTTAGCTGAGTTTTTTTTACTAAATACCTATCGCTGATTCAGTTGAGAAGAAGCTCTTAAATGTCAACTTAAGCTTTGTTTATTAAATAGTTCAATACATTAGATGTCCACTTGAAAAGACAGACGATAGACAGAGACTACAAAGAAAAAGTGAAACTTATTTATTGGTAGGGCTCTAAGAAATCACATCTGATTTTTGTAGGTAAATGTATTAAACTAAAAGTTTTCTCAGTCCAGGATTTTGACCAGCAAGCCTTTGTCTCAACAATCCGTCTTATTTCCAAGTAGATTATCATGAACAACTTAACCAACATACTCGACGTAATTAGAAGTTATTACACTAATGAGAGCGTACAATGCCACGCACAACACTTCTTAAAGTTTTGAATAGTTCATGAGCTCGTTTACCATTACACGAGTGCCTTCACAACAAGTCATTGAGCTAATAAATTAATTCGAGATAAAATAAGCATAGGTATTGGAATATTTTTCGTAAGCGCATGTTCCCTTCGTCCGATAATCCTAAGTCCTTCTGTCGTAGCATGAAGAAGTATCTTAGTATGCCGGCATGATTGTGTCGAATGGCATGAGATAGTCATCTGTTGTCATTCAAAATTTTATCTGGACGTTATGCCGCTTATAATCAGGGGTACTGCAGTCACTTTGTCGTGTCAGAATAAAAAAAATAAAAAATTGGCTGGTTAATTGACCGAATTAACGCACTGGATAGTTAATAGAATTATGTATTAAAATTTATATGTTACGTATTTATTAATAATTATAACTTTTAAAATGAATATGTTATAAGTGCTTGACATAATTTCCATAAGTATACCGGGTGGAGTTAAGTACGACGCCATTTTGAAAATCGAAGTAAATTGAAAAACCCTTATGAATAAAATATTATTATTATAATAAAATTATTATAATGTACTAAATTTATACGACTTGAATACTCCAATCCTTGGTTTTAAAAAGCATACATTTTTTCAAGTTTTATATTTTTATTAATCGTAAAGCCTTTAAATTACATTGCAATTTCCAAATAAAAGCGAATAAGTAACTACTTTAAAACTGCAAAACTGAACTATGTAAACAGTGTTTTCCCTTAACAATTTAATATTTAAACACAAAGCAATTTCAACTTGTGAATTAACATTTCGCTGTAAATCATGCTACCAAACATTATTTAAACAAACCGCTTCTCGTCTCGCGCGAATCCAATTGTAGCGAGATTCAGAAGTTACGCAACACGATTGCCGTCGCTCCACGCACCTGTTTAATGTTAAAAAAGCACCCCTAGGGGTGGAAAGTAATTTGGGGTGTTACATGTATCGGTGCAGGGACACAACACAGGATGGGGTGCGGCACAGAAGGCGCGGTGCAGTGAATAATCTGGAATTATTGTGGCGGTAATTTTGCTGTTTTAGGGTTGAGGGAGGCAATTTTTTTTTATAAAAAAAATATAAATAAATAAATTTTCATTTTGTTTGCAAGTTAAAATTGCTTTGTTCTTAAATTTTAAAAAGTTTATGTAAAGAAAACACTGTTTATAAAGTCAAATTAGTTTTGGAGTGTAAAAGTATTTATACGTTTTTATTTCGAAATTGGGATGTAAATTAAAGGCTGAACGTTAAAAAAAATATTAAATCTTGGGATTTTTTTTAAATTTTACATTAAGCTTCTATAATGAATTTAACTTTAATTATTGATTACGCAAAGAAACAAGCTATCGTATATTCCAACAATAACTATCTTATTTGATTTTTAACGCATGAATTACAAACTCTTTTATTTTTATTTTCAAACTGTGTTTCGTATCTCGTAAGCAAGAAACATATGAATATGATGTCAATGTGGTTGGTGTAGAGTTCAATTTCTAAATCAAGTAAAAAGAAATGCTCATTTAATGATTTGCAAATGAGCTTAGTACTTATTTGCAACCAAATAGTTCAGAATGTTTAAAACTTTAGTTTATCTCAAATACCTTATACATCATATGCGAAGCCTTTCTTTTGCGGTCGAGTAAAATCTAAAAATAGGTAACACGTCCATTGTTCAGAATGAGAAATGTGGAAGGGCAGTCAGACATCGTTAAGCTCACTTCTATCCTATTAATGCGACCTATTTGCAAACCAACTGCGATATATCTTAGATCATGTTTCACGTCTTCTGAGAATGCCTCTGGTCAAATATAACAAGCCCAAATGCAAAAGTCACACTGTCATCTATGCTTTTTTTACGCGCACAACAAAGTGACCCCGCGCCACCTAATGGTAAGTGGATTGGGCTTCAATAACATGTCGACTGACGGTAGGATATATATAGGTGGTAGGATATTGTTTATATCCGCCCGGATAGCAACCACCGTACACAAGGTTAAAACCCGCCATAGTAGCCCACGTAAGTGCGTAGCGTTACGGGATCAACCTGTGTATATCCGGTTCCAACAGGCCGGCATAATTGTGTCGAATTATGCCGGCCATAGGGTTAATCATATCGCGTCAGTCGAGATTCTATTGGATGATGATGATAACTTACCATCAGGTGCAGTGGGGTTGCTTTGCCTCAGTGTAAAAAAGTCGACAAACTGCGTTTCTACCTTACCCTTCAGAGAAAAAGGTGATATATAAATCTCAATTACTGTACAAATTCCACCTTCTGTAGATGGTACAGTTTGTTACCCCAACGTCTGTAGTAATTACGGTCTCCCCTCCCGGAGCCAACTTTGAATACCCGACGTGGATTTCTTGAGCGTGGCCCTTCGGTTCTCACTACTCTCTTTAAAACGTTGCATTATTTTTCTAAAATGTTTTAAAAGCATTTGCATGTTGGAAATGTTATTTTTAAAGGCTTTATATTGTTTTGGCAACAATGGTTTGAGTTAAATGTTATTGCAGAGTCAACGAGTAACCTGTGAGTGGTTTGTGACGTTACATGAATATAAATAATACCTTATGAGTAGAGATGTTGCCGTTTTCGGTGTACAGTGTAAATATATTAGAAAGAGAACGATAGGTTTTATTCCTAGTTTGTTTGTTAGCTGGGTGCTAAAGATATTTGGGTATTTATGCGGACAAAGCAATATGCATTGCTCAAAATGTTCGTATTGATATGGACGGGTGAAAGGCAAATTGAGTTAAACGACATTTAAGCGATACTAAGTTACATATATATTTAAAATCAGCTCTTTTTTATGTTTTTTTAAATAAATAAAGTTTTTCGAAAAAAAAATCTCTTAAATCAATTAACCTTTGGACCGTTGGTATAAATCCAAGCTACCCATTATAATCTGGAGTCTCTTAGCAACACGACACAAATTGATCGCCTCTTTGCCTAAGATCAATACTTATATTGTAAATGCGAAAGTCTGCCTGCCTATTACGCTTTCACGGTTAAACCATTGAAACGATTTCGATGAATTTCTGTGGAGATAGTTTAAGACCTTGGGAAGGACATAGGCTACTTTTGATTCCAGGAAAATATATAGCCGGACTTTTATCCCGGAAAAACTTTATCAAGTGGACGAAGCTGCGAGCAAAAGCTAGTAATGAATAAAGCACTTCTTTAGTAAATATTAATTGGCCGGATATTTACGCTACAAAAAACATATGTTGCGTAAATATACAACTTTGCAACGCGTGACAATTTACTAAAACCAAAATTTAGGTTAGATTTAATCGACCTTCGTAACTTTTCGCTGAATTTAACATAAATTTAGTACGAATGACGTGATCGCTAGCTAGCGGCTTCGTGAATTCGATAAAGGCTAAAATTTTGTTCAATTTAAAACAATGAAAATGTACAGTCAACCTTAAATGTATGATTTCTTATGTTTACGCGAATGTTAGACTGAAATAAATAGTGAAAGATGATAGCTGCTGTAGTTATAACACAGTTTTAACTACAGCAGCTATCATCGTTCACTTTTGTTATTGTAGTTTTTAAAAATGGTTCACAATAAAGATTTAATTTAATTTAATTTAAAAATAAAATAAAATAATGTTACGGATTGCGGTTTTTTTCGGAACGCAACACACTTCGTGGGCTACTATGGCGGGTTTTAACACCTTGTGTACAGAGGTCGCTATCCGAGCGGATCTAAAATATATCCTACCACCAGCAAACCTAAAAGGCGCACTGTGCCTATCTTATGTACCAGAATGTACTAATGACGCAATTAGCTAATTACTACAACTAGCTACACACTGCATTATCTTAATGGCCTATTATCTTGACGTACTGACAATTGATAGGAACGAAATAGGTTGGTTTACGGCAATTTACAATATTTAACTGTTAAATGACGAAGGATCCTTGATGTTCATTAATATTCTATCTGATTTATAAGTTTTGAATAAACGATCCAAATCTCAATGTTTAATCCGAATCCGAAAACGAACCAATCAAAATAACTCATTTGTAAGTGTGTCAAAAATCCTTTGTTCTGATTGGTCAATTTTGAGATAGATCGAAAGAAGTGATTAGGATTGATTATTGAAAATGGTGGCTAGTGAACCTTATTTTTATTCAATAGTTTAACTCCATATACCGATAGATAAGTAATCTTTCGCTGGTAAACCTATTATTCTATTCATATTTGTCTATATAGCGATAGATAGGTACTTAAACAGTTCATTCTTTTACTTTGTGCTAGCATTTGCTTGCGGCTCAGCCGGTTTGATAAAGATTTTCCGGGATAATAAGTAGCCTTTATGAGTAAGGAGTATTAGTGAACCTATTAGTGAAAAAAAAACAAAATTAGTTTAGCAGTTCCTAAGCTTAGCGCGATCAAAAAAAAAAACTCTTCAGCTTTACATATTACTCTCGCTACTCGATGTCTAGATGTGTCTACCATTAGTTTATTGGGACAGTAAAATGGAAGATTTATACACTCTAATTATCTCTAGTCATGTAAAATCAGAGATAGATAGGATTTGAGGATAGTTAAGTCTATTAGTTTCAGGAATTTAATAGCACGACGGGACGAGCTAGTCTCTCGCTTGACAAACGCCATGCCATAAAAGAAGATTTAACATTTGTATTAGTTCAGATCGTTTCCGAAGTTCCAAGGAATACTCATGTACAAGTGTTACCTCGTATTCTGTCAACATTGTATTCTAGTAATGCTAGATTGCAGAACAATACCGACTAACTCCTATTGTTTGGTTATCACGAAACTATAACGTTTGAAGCTGCAGTTTACTGTTTGAGCTGTTAAATATTTCAAACAATTGTTAAAAATGTTTATGTGTAATCATAATTAATTTACCTAATTATTTGGAGTAAGTTGTGAATCTTTAAGAGGTAAACACATTGGTATTTATACCCTAACAATACATTGTACCTACTGTGTATTACCTTATAGTGTTTCGAAATAAAATAAATAATATTAAGAATTATATGTCCTACAAAACCTGCTAATCCTTTCTCATAATAAAATTACATATTCTGACGTAAAATATAGTATATTTTCATATGATCTAGTAGTATATCTATATCATAGCCGGCAAACAACTTGACCACACAGTCGGGAGGTATTTTTATGTAAGTATAGCTACAATAATGTATAAAACAATCCTCCACGCGGTACTATGATCAAGTTATTTTCCGGCTATTTTAACCATCCTTACATAAAGAACAATAGACCGAGAATTTTACTGTGTGGTAGATGACTTATTTCCGAGAATCCTTCTGTTTAGGAACAATCATTATGAATTTCTTTCGCCACGCAGAGAGCAGCACTGTTTACATCTTTGAATATTGTAGTCATTGTAATTTATTGATCAAAAGCGTGAGACTTTACATTTGATTTCTGTCTTTGGCAAATGCTATGCATTAAATTTTGAAGTCTGCAAAATTTGAGTTAACAACCTGGGAAATAATTTAAGTATATAGTTAATTTACATAGTAGTTAGATCACTAAAGTGATACGTATTAAATTAATTAACAATTATACAATAAACTATGCATCAAACGATGAATACAATTATTGATCCGAAAAGAAGCACTAAGAAATCCACCAGGAGGTTTTTGTTCTTTATTTCATTTATGATTACTCTTGAGCACCAGGCAAAACCCTGATGCCATAGGTGTATAAAGTCTTTAAGTTTTGATCAAATAGCATCTTATTTGTTTATATAGAAGCCGTGACCTCTATCTCTGACTCAAAATATTACCTATTTATATTCCGTCAGGTTTTTGTAATAAGCTTTAGCTACTTTAAACAACTGCGTCAGTTCAGTTCACAACTGCTTCGTGAATAGTTTCTGAAGTATTGAAGTAAATTTACAAAGAATCGTATAAATATACGCGTTATGTAGCTTTGAAAGACATTTCTGATAATAAAATTATCGTTAAAAAAATCATAAAGAATAATTTAAACAAAGGAGCGCAGCTATAATATTATTCAGAAAAAAATCTTATGAATGGTCACAAATCATGGGCATCATTATTTCGTCCTGTACTGCATCAAAATTATTTTAAAACTTAGAAATATACAAATGTTCTAAGATCTTGCTAGAGGCTAAAAATTTACTCACCTTGATATCAACATCGTGGAAAGGCACAGCGAACCACGGCTTCCCAGTCAGGCTCTTTCTGAACCCTGCCTCCCGCTCCACAGGACCTTCAGGAGTCCCCACGTGAGCCCACAACACCACCTGGACCACCTTCAGCCGAGGATGCACTCTGTTGTAGATCTCTTCCAGGCGAACGCCGAAATCATCACTACTATCGCTTATATTTGCAAACGAGAAATAAATACCGCAAACAGTCCCCTCTCCCTCTTCTACGCAGTCGGACAATGCCTCCAGAGTCGCGACGTTATCAAACTGTCCATTCTGCGTCCCCGAATCGCATCGAACCAACACTTTACCGAACAGTTTTTCGCGCCAATCCATCTTCGTGTTTCAATTCGCCGCCATTTCAACACTGTTTACTTTAAAACATACGAACCGGTTTGAACTTTAACAACTTTGCACCAAGTTAGTTTTTTTATCTGTGGACGATGATCAAAGACAATGTCACCGAGGAGTTTTAATAATAAGTTTGTACGCAGGATGTGCCGCGTATAAGTTTTATTTTTAAATAACGCGTGCGCTGTGCGTTGGCGGGAGCCGCGGAGCAACGGCCGCGCGTGCCCGTAAACAAAGCGAGACTGGAGGAGGGAACGCGAGGGAGCCCTCCGAGTGCCACAGACATAAAGCAAACATAACAGACAAGTGAGACGAAAAAAGCTTGTCATATTTGCTATAGTCAAATGGACGGCGGGTTTTATTTGTACGGGGCTCACGGCTTTATCGCGGCTCTGTTTTATCGCTGATGCTTTGATTCTACTCTTTTTTTGTCATTTTTATTAGCTCCAGCCTTTTGGCTTTATGAGTACGGATGGTGGTATTGTTGTGCTCATTCCTACGACAATTTTAATTTTGTGAGTAAGGGGAGCTTCTTTTTTCAAAAGTAAATCTATTAAACTTCGCACAAAGACCATTGGGATTAATTAAACTGTTTCTAGCTTTGGAAATGAGGTTTAATAAGTTCCCAATATCTTACATTATCAAGCATATTGGGACTAGTAACTTGAAGTTCTTTATAAGCAAAAATGGTGTTAACTTCCGCTTTGCGATACTTAATTTTACGAAACTCATCCTGCAAAATTACAAAACTGGATGAGACTCCGAGTGTCTCTCATGATGGTCTGTTTTTAATTCCAGAGACTAATTTGACAGATGAAAAGGGCGTGTGAGAGGGCTTTGGCTTTGACGACTTTGTAAGGCTCTAACCTGGCAAAAAGACTGAAAAAACTCAGAAGTAATATTTGCCAGAAATAATTTGAAAAAACTGGAGTCACATGAAATATAAACATACAATTCGGTATAAAAGGAAACGGAATAATAATAGTGAGATTTCAACGCTTCCCTCCTACTTCCTCTATATTTATAACTTTCGAGAAGGGTTTGGAACACAACTACAATTCATCTAGCAGGGTGTTTGCAATACTGTTTTGTTCACTTACCACCAAGCTACCTACCTAATATCTCCAACTATAGATAAAGATATGAAAGCAGTTTTCAGAAGGCTTGCCATCAAAGCTCAAGGCAAAAAAGCTAAATGTTTGCTCAACCTAAAGCTTCCTTGTATTGTACTTCCGATAGTACCATAGCGAGGGCACAGGAAATTAGAGTTAATCTCTACAAACGTACCACCGGAAGTAAGGGGAATGTGAGGAATGCGTTTACGTCTGGGATCTCTGTGTTCAGTGACAACGGGTTATTGTAAGAGATTGTAGTTAAATTAATTTTAATGTACACTGAAATTGAATTTGAGAATGTCTTTAGGAGTTGCATATACGCTGTCAATTCCTTTTCGATAAGCATTACACTATTAAGACAAAACCAGTGTGCAACTCTTTAAAGTTACTGCTACGTATATTTTAAGAAATGAGAGTGATTTTTATACCAATGAGTGAGAACAAACCGCTCGTCTGATAGTAAGTGATGCGAGTGCCCGTTTTTTTCCCTAATAATTAAACGAATGTTATTCTTTATTGTTTAGCTTATAGATAAGGTGTGTTTAACTTAAGGGAGAGAAGGGGGGACGAGGTTCCGCTATTTGATACGTAATTACTTAATTACTCACCCCCGCGAGTGTCCTTTAAGTTTATATTACCTAAAACTCGGAATTACTAAGCACTGCATGGCGCTTTGCTGGGTGTCAATGGAAGACAGGATTTTGAATTTCCTTACCTAGTACCGATCTGGAATCTGGAATTGTTTCCAATAAATGAAACAGGCTCGACTCCAAACATGTTCCCTAAATGGCGAAGTATGTCATAACGTCTACCCTCAAAAAGGGAAAACAGCGTGATGCTATAATATAAAATTCATCCACCTTTCCCCCTAAGCCTGAGTGCATCTCATCAAGCCATTAGCACGGAATTAATTCAAGATGTTTTAAACAGGCAGTCAGCAGAAGTGAATTTCAACGAATATTTATTTATTTCGTTTAGTTTTCATTACGTTAAATTTATCCTTGTTCCGTGGCTGGTTTTAAAGGAAGAGGTTCCTGGCTGCGCAATATGACGTTCGCTCCCTAGGGAAGGTTTTTTTTTAACATAAATGAATTGTTAATTAATACTCATTTTACGGCGGAGGAAAAGTTAGGAGATTATAAAGAGTACTCCATAATATCGAAAGTCTGTCGGATCTGCCGGAATCTCCAGTTTGCAGTCCCGCGGGACATATTGATGTTACTCGTACAAATATACTCGTTTACGGGATAAGATTTTTGAGGTCAACAAGTCGATGAGAGGGTTTTGAAAGATATTTATATATAGTGCTTATACTAATTTACTAGTTTTTTAGATTTCATATCTTACGTATTATTGGAAAATAACATTTCAATCTTGGATCTTGTCTTTGAAAAGTGCAGTGGTACTCTAATTTAATTTTTTTGACCGAGCAAAGCTGCGAGCTTAGACTTACTATTCGTGTGATGCGAGCGAAACCAGAAGCGTAGGTTTACGTATTTGTGGCTTCAAAAGTTTCTTATGTAATCTGAGAATTAATTACAAATCGTTTAAGTAACGTTAAACTTCATTATCGTTGGTAATTTTCCAGTAACTAGAGACTAAAGTATAGGGTGCGTAGTTAGGTAATATGAAGCGAAGTCGATATTGTCGCCCCTTTGGGGTAGCAACTGTGGCCCGAGACTTTGTAGGTTCCAAACCTTGGTCGGACTACACTATGTTTTCTAACTATTATGTGTATATGAGACTAAAACCCCCTAGTGAATGGAATTGGGCAGACGGCTGGTGTAAAACTGACTTAAAATTTAAATACTTTATGTAACATGCTAGAAAGAGTTGTTTCGCGGATCCTTATTAGAGTGGATTAGATAAATCAAAACATATTTAATGGCCTTTATAATTGGCTAGCTTTTGCCCGTAGCTCCATCCGTATAAATAAGTTTTTTCAGGGTAAATATTTTACCAGAATAATAAGTAGGTTATAGTACTTAGGAATAATGTAGCGACTTATTAGTTCAGTAGTTCCAGAGATTAACCCCCACAAAAAAAAACAAAGTTCAAAACCATTCCTCTTTATAATATTAGTGACTACTCGAACTTTTCCTCGTGGTTTCGTGTGTGCAACATTTTCAGGGTTAAAGTGGCATTATACCTTATGGTCGATAATCCCTAAGCACTAGCCACTTCCTAATAAACGTTACCTAATCACTGCTTAATCGCTTTCGACATATAATAGAATCAAACAGACAAATCAGTTTACTTATTGTAATTTACGGGTAAATGTATTAGTAAAACCCATTCTAAAGAAGGGTGGCCGGGTCAAACCCTTCGATGACAGTGAACAATCGGAACCATTTTGTTGGGTTCATTGCGCACGTTTTACGCACGTGCATTGTAAATACAGCGCTGAAGCGATACAGCGAGGTCGCATGTAACAACTCTCTTATATGCCCTTTTTTATTTTTTTATATGAAAACGGTTAATGTGCTACCAGTATTTTTAGAAGCTGTCTACTCAATATTTGTAATTCATAATATAGAAAAAAAATCAACATCATATTTCCACAATATGTTGTCTTTACTTTACTAGTTTTTATATTTTTTATACTGATATTGTGTCATTAATTTCACAATAAAAATTCCATTTAAATTATTGATTCCGTGTATCTCTCCCTAAAGCATACATCTTTTATAATTTGTCAGTTTAGTAAGGAATATTTTTACTAATTTAATTTTTTTAAAACTTAATTTTTTTTTAAATAAATATTTCGTAAATGTTTGCGTATTCTTGCCGTCACTAGTGCACAGGAAATGTATGCGACGAATGCTTAGGGTCGTTTGTTCAGGGGTGGGTATTAAGTGACTCCGCCGCAACCTAATGACGTACAATGGCGTCCAGATAGTATAAATTGATAAGATGATACGCCCTCGAGAGTTAACAAAATTGTGCGTTTTCGAAACCGAACAGACATGATACGGGCCGAACAAGGAGTACCTGGGTTACTATAGTAGGTTTACAGTGGTCAATATCCAGGCGTATACAAATATACGACCACCAGCGACAGTCTACGGAACAGGCGATTTGACTGTTGTGTACCTACGTGTTGTCTATTTCTGCCGCTAAGAACTATTGCGATAACACTGTTGTATTTTTGTTAAAATAAAATTATTAAGCTAGTGTAATAACTGGGTATTAAGATTTATGACACTTTGAAACTAAAGCCTCAGAGTGGTGAGTGTAGTGCTAGCGGCCAGTTACATAATGTACCTAATGCTCTGTTGCTTCTTTTTAAAGGCATTTGTATCACTTTTGACTCACGCGACAACACCCACTTGCAGCGACAAAGCGCTGAATGGTAAGGAAAATGATTTACTGCCAAGTTTTATGGGAAATCAATAGAGCCGCGCGCTGGTTCGCTTTCGTCAAATCTTTCTTTATCGCTTGCATGGAGCGTTTATGGACTATTCGATGAGATTTAGGCGTTTTATGACGGCATTACGGCATCATGCCGATATCATGACGATTTATAGAGATTATTAAGAAATTGTTTGGTTATAAAATATTTCATGACTGGATTTGACAGTCTACCTTTTATTTATTTATTAATGTTGTCTATATAACTTTATAAGTACTTAATATTTCTTTACTCCGTGGTGGCAACATAACTGTTAGGCTCGAAAACCTCGTTCCTCAGTTGCGTGGCATGGTTGACGATAGTTTCAAGGAAGCGTCAAAATGCGTAAAATTAAATCTTTATTTTTATTTTTCTCGCATGTATCTGTGGGTAAGGAGGGTGGAAAGGGGGGGAGATTGATTAATTTGTTTAAATTGTACTTATTTTTTATTTGCTCCCGCCCGGTGTTTCAAGCAGCTAATGGGTCCAATTTGAATATTTCTATATGAATATGCTGCCACCCAATACAGATAAAGAAGACGATATTTATTAATGGTAATTCCACTTTTGGGATCGGGTAACCGATTTCTTTTTCAAATGATTCGAATCAGGCGTTTATTTATTATCGATTTGGGGGAGTACACAACATCATATAGCATATTTTTTTTTTGGGTATAGGACCCCGCAGTCTACACCGGGGAAACCTGCGTATAGGATACTGGAATTCCCTTGCTTAACGATTGCAGGGCCCTGGGGGAAAGTTGGAAGGGAATAGCTGGTAAGAAAGTGTGAGGGAAGGATAGGGAAACCTCTTAGGGTAGGAGGAAGGAGGGGAGACCAGGAAATTTTCGCGATTCCTTATAGGCCTCAATGTGAATTAGCAACCATGAGGTATACACCCTTAACTGTGTGTCTAGAGCCGCGACAAACGTCCTCGTGCGTGAGTGTGCATTCGGTGTGGAGACCGAGTACACAAGACCCATTTGCGTGTTGCCCTACTTTCCTATTACCTATATAGTACCTATATACTCTGTTTATTTAGACTTATAAACAAGTGTGTCCAATGATTAGTCAAGAGGATCCAATAAAGCTTACCTTTCAATATCTTGAAGCAAGTTGCGTCCACAACTGTGAACTATTTTTGTAATTATTTTTGTAGGCGAGTTTATACCGATCAAAACTTTTTGAATTCCCCTTTTTGAAACGGTAGTACTGGTTCCTACTACAGATAAGTCAATCAACAGAAAATTTTGCCTTCCTCAAAAAAACTGAGCATGTATTATATTACAGCGCCATCTATTAGGCTTGGTCGAAACAATGCATATGATAATTTTTTCCAAGATTGTAATAGAACTTAATTATTTACACATATGTATGATCTTAATAAAGATGCATACGTATTTTAATTATATAATAAACAGTCAATAAGTATTATGAAGATAACTCACACAAGAAAATAGAGTTGGTTTTCAAATCTAACGTTAACATTTTTCTTTAATTATAATTGTTGTAATTAATAACAGATGTCGCTGTTTACAATTCCTATCTCATTTTATTGATTTATTATACGCTGTTCTAAAGTGTCATAAAAATGTCAAAAATCAAAATTGTACTGTCGCCTGTTGCGATTTTGAATTTTGAAACAAACAATTTTAAATAGTCACCTGAAGTTTTCTTTCATGTTTTGGTGATCTGAGATGCTACTATTCTTTTTCCTTGACTCAATCATTTCTATTCGACTTATATTCCTAGTGTTGTATTGTGTTTGTGCGCTGCAGCGTTTGCTTCAACTTTAAAGAGTTCTGATTTGATATGGAAATGGAAGAAGAACCGGTGAATCTCATTTCTGACGAGGAAGAGGAAACAAGCTCCTCCGATGCAGAGTCTGAAGACTCGTCTGATGTTAACTTACCCAGCTGCAGCCATAGAAGTAAATTCATTGAAAATGTATTTAATTTTATATGTATTTTTATAAAAGTAATTAGGCGATTTTTCGGAATTTAGCTATTAATATTAATCTTGAAACAAAACTTTTTAGTTGACTTTAAAGTAAAAGTCATTTATACATATTTTTAAAATTTTTAACTTCAATAATATCGATATATTTTTTTTTATATTTCCAAAAACCTGTCTGGCTTTAACTTTTTTGAATAGTGGCCGTGGTCGTAATAAAAAACGATTATTTAAAGAGATTAGATGGCTACATCAATAGAAAGGTGATGAATATGCTAGCAAAAAAGGAAAAATCAATCAATGGGATTTATAATGCTAAATATTCCTGTTAATATCATTTTTAGATAAAATTAGTCTAATATAAAATAAACGAAAATAATATTTTAATAGAATAATGTGAAGCACTAATATTATTTCAGCTTCACAATAGCTACCTTAGTGTTGATTACCCAAAGATGAAAGGCCGAAAGAAACTTATCTTACATTTTTACCATCAATTGTCAATTACATATTTATTAATTATTTGTTATTAGGCTGGCAGATTGTTTTAAATCAGTAAAACAATCTGCCAGCCATCAGTAAAAAAATGTTTTACATCAGTAAAAAATATGCCTATATCCTTCTTCCTGATTCTCTATCTCGGTTTTACTTCCTAGCAAAATATTTGTCAAGTTCTTAAAGCTATTCACATTTTCTCCTGTGACCAGAAATAATCATATATCAACACATTTGTATATATTTTTATAGAAGCTTAGGTTTACAATATCACAATCATTGTATCAGCTAATAAAACAATTAGTATTAAAAAGGTAAACACAATAAAATAATAGGTGGGTGTCATCTAAAAAAAATATGTATTTTGTTAGAAAGTTGATAATAATTTATTTTAAAGTTACTTTAATAGAGATAATGTATATCTTCAGTATTTTAATAAAAGTAACAATAAAAAATGGACCTATATAATGATATTATTCCAGATCCCACCCCTCAGCAGGAGGAAGAGTCTAGCAGCTCCAGTTCTGAGTCAGACTCAGAGGAATCTTCAGAATCCTCTGATGAGGGCCCTGAACCTCCCACCACAAGGGCTAGCGTAGCTAAGCACAGTGAATGCCAAGGTAAGTTATGAATAATAGCAGTGATGTATTGAGCACTATCCTACTGTGGAATATGCCTTCTTTATTCCTTAGAGAAGGAATATTGCTTACTTGCTTTTGGCGTTGGTCGAACACTCATTAGCTTAGCGAGGATTAAAGTTAAATTGGAGATTTTTTTATTTTATTTTTATTGCTCCTTGAATGATAAGATGAGCTTGCCGTTTGTCTGATGATAAACGATATGACTGCCCATAAACAGTAGAAAAACCGCGCTCTGCGCTCGCCAACCTGAGACGTGATATGTTGAGTCTCATTATGTCCAGTATTATAAGATTGACTTAAAAATAATTATATACTTAGAATAAACAGCTAGAACTAAAGACAAAGGTATTAAAATTACTAATGTGGAAAATTTTACATTTAACAGTTAATATTTTCTTCAAATAGTCACTGCATGAGACATCCAGTGATTTACCATTTAATTTTTTATTTCTTCCTTATTTACAAAATTTCTTTTAAGCCAACAAAAGGGCCATAGAAGCAAGGAATTTTGATATACAAGCTAAGAAACGTAGATTGGAAGAGGAGAAGGCATATCGAAAACAGAAGCTAAGAGAAATTGAGATCTACAGGCCTGGACAATGCATGAAAGTATGTATGATTTTTATTAGTTGATTAAAAACTTTATTTTAATTTGAATTGGCACCTGTGCAAATGAAAAGTCTGACAACCATGCTAAGTATTACAGAGCTCCATAGATAAAAAGTAGGCTTTAAAATGGGTATGGGTGCCACTCTCATGGTGTTACAGGAACTGCCTGCATCTTCACTTGATGGCTCACAGATGGTTTGGGTTTACATGTGGCATGCTGTAATCAGAAGCTACTTTAGTTTATTTTTTTTGTGAAGTACCATTTACTCAGACATGTTCAAACACTTATATAGTCAATAATGGCCACAGCAGTGTTGAAGGGTCCATATAACACGATTCATGCAATTTGCAACCCGACAAAACATATGGGTACTAATATTAGTACCCATATGTTTACCTTTCGGGAAACTTCACCCATCGCCAGTGGTCATGGGCGCCGGGAGAGGGGTGCAAGGTGGTGCACGTGCTCCCCCCCGTCCGGAACAAATCAAAATAAAAATAACTGAATGATAATGGAAATCGACTGCAGAGTTTATGGTTTAGCATAATTTACAAATTTCATGCGATTTTCATTAGGAAAAAAAATTTATGATGTTATGTAGTACCTACTATAGTGTGTAGATGCAGATGCACCTCCCAAAAAATAACCTTGGTGGCGCTCACGTCTATGGTCCGCAGTATATGTACGTGGAAATGCACCCCACCCTGGCCTCAGCGTGGTACATGTCCGACGTGGCGCGTGAGTTGGAAGCAGCTGGCGCGAGGATCCAGCCCACGCCAACGCTCGTGCATCCTGGCCTAATCGTATGGACACGGGTCTTGCCCATGAAACTCCGCACCGTGGATGGACAGGTGAGTGAGATTTGAGATGAATTTAACTTTAAATGTAGGTGCACCATAGCTTGATTATAGTGAGACGGACTGCTGTGATGAAGCTCTGTAGGTATTTATGAAACCATATGGTTTGATACCAATGATAGCCCCTGAGCTCGTGATTCATACCTACATTAAATTAAGCGAGCGCCCAAAAGTTCTTCGCCCTGAAGGACCCACAAAAAATTTTGGCCTCCTATGGCAAGCTATGCCCTTGGTAATACATTTGGGTTGGCATAAGGTCAGTAAAAGACCAAGACTATTCACTCATGAACACTCAACAACAAACTAAATTCTAGTGGAATCTTGGTAATGCTGATTAAAGTAAATGCAAGTTACTTTGTTGATTTACTTCGTCTTAATTTGAGATGTGAAATTGTATTATCCCCGACGGTATTTGTATAGGTGCAGCTGAGTTCGTCGAAGCAGCACTGCGGCATGTCGCTGTACGTGTGCACGTCGGACGAGGTGGCGGAGCGCGTGGCCGACAGCACGCTGATGCCGCACATCGACTCGCTGCGGGAGATGGTCGACGGAGATCTGTCTGTCATCGTGTTTGTTAACTTCAAGTGAGTTTTTTATTGCTTTGCATGACGAGACGAGCGTGCTATCCGCCTGATGGTAAGCGATACGACCGCCCATAAACAGTAGAAATATCATACAACACCTTGAATTACAAAGTATTGTTAGGTATTCCACTGCGCTCGCCATCCTGAGACATGAGATGTGAAGTCTTATTATGTCCAGTAGTTACACTGGCTACAATGTTGGTTTTTATGAGTTATTAATGTATCTACCACATTATATTAGAAAATGATATATCCGTGGATACTTATCAACTTGAACGTGTATTGGCCTCTTCAAGTGGGTCTTGTACCAATCCTCTCCCGCCTTAATCCGTCCCTTACAAAAATCGTTAATTTAAATAAAAATTCTTTGTGCTATGCACCAATTAGTAATTAATTTCCTCCAATTCGGAATAAAACAGAGACTATACACTGCTGCTTGGAGGCAGAAATAGACATTGTGGTGGTACCAACCCAGGCGGACTCCCACATATGAGAGATCTACCACCAGTAATGCAATGCATGGATTCAGTTACGGTGGACTTTTCCTAAGACCGACTAGGGTGGCTATATTGTCGTATGTCGATTGTTGACTCCTTCTAGTCTGATAGCAAAGGTGCTGCACATAGTGTATTCATCCTAGCTAGCTGTTGATGGCTTCAAACTAGCCGACATAATTATGTCGACTGGCAAGTGGTTATCAATTCTCGGCAGTCGACACTATATGGACCCTACTCCATTTACAATCTGGTGCAGAGCAGTCACAGTATGAAAGAAAAACTTCCCTCTGAAGTGGCAGCGGAACAATCTAGAAACATTTACATTACTATATACAGTGTTTGGTAGTATTGGTTCCAGAAGTTCAGGCCGACGGACGGTCAACAGCAGTCGGAAGACTCTCACGGAGCTGCAGATGGAGCAGATCAAGATAGGTGGGTTTGTACTGGTGTAACCTTTATGATCTATCTATTGCTTCCTATGCTAGGGAAGAATTTATAATTGAAATATTTTCTCATATGCTATGCATTCATTTATGTGTCTACTTTTATTACGTATTTCTTAATATGCATACTGCTTAAGACAATGAGAGTTTTTGAGTTTGTATTTCTTTTTATGTATTTACACCAATTACTGTGAGATTTGTAGGGCCATTTGCAAGATTCTATTTTTATTTTGTGAAAGAAGGTCTCCCAGTGGTCCCATTACAAGATATCTTTTTATCAATATTTTTTTACAGTCTTATCAATCTTCAATAATTATTGTCATGAATAATAATCGATATGTTTGTTCCACTGCTAGGCACGGTTCCTCCTCCACTACTGAAAGGTTTAGGCCTTAGTCTACAACACTGGGTTAGTGCGGGTTGGCAGACTTCACATACATTTAAAATTAAATATCAAAATATAAGGTCATTTTTAAGGTATTTAGGTTGCCTCACAACCTTTTTCATCACCGTTTATCTTAACGATAATTGATAAATGTAGATACATAAAACTGCAATGTATAATTTTTTTATTGCTTTGAATGACGAGACGAGCTTCCATTCGCCTGATGGTAAGCAATACGACTGCCCAACAACAGAAACACCATCCAACCCAATTACAAAGTATTTTTACGAGACTTTCCCGCCCTCACACCCACCACTACAACTCCTGTAAGCCAGGATCGGCAGTGGCACGCATTTTATGACACCGAGCAGTGAAGCTCGGCGAGTCTCAGGGAAAACTAAAATGTCATTATCCCGCAACGAAATTAATCAAATAGAAAGATAGGGAGGAGTTGGAAATATTAATTGTCCACTTCCCTCCAGAGCAATGCGGGTGACAAAATCATGATGTAAGGAGGCGATTTAACCTCAAGGATAGGGACGTTTACAACTAGATAAGCTAGTTATAAAGCACCACGGATAAAATTAAATGAAAGGGGCCTATCACATGAGCTGTTAGATTGGATTACAATAGGCATGGCAAAAACGCCGGAAAGCACGGAAATTCCGTCTAGTCTCAACAAGGTCCATGTAGTATACAACCCCAGATGTTATTTGCATACTGTTTAACATGATGTTGCGCTCTTCATGCCAGAGACCACATTCCCAAAGTACGTGATGAGCAGATTGTTCAACCTCGTAACCAGGTGTAGAGCATGGGCACGCAGGAGAATCAACCAGCCTAAATGAGAATAGTTTACCCTTAAAATTACCATGGCCAGTAAGGAATTGCGATACACAGTAATCTATTTCTAGCCAAGTTTTAATTAGGCGATCGCGAACGTACGGAAAGTATTTATATAAATGACGCCCTTTCGAAGACGAGTCCCACCTACATTGCCATTCATTTAATAACTCGTTGTGTACATCAGTGTGCGTTTTAAATAGTCTATCGATTCTTAAGAGCTCGCGAGACGTAAGAAACTTTTTATCCTCTCTGGTTGAGTAATACATAGCGGCGCGACGCTGTACCTCCAAATCGACAGGGAGTACACCCGCGAGGACAGGCAAAGCTTCTGTACTAACAGTTCTATACGCCTTGCACAAGAATATCAACGCCAATCGTTGACTCTGGAGCAGTTTCCTGCGCACAGCACCGATAGTTGCCCTATCGGCCCATACAGGTGATCCGTATGTAATGCAAGCTAAGTAAGTCGCTCCATAGATGATTTTGAGCGTAGTGAAAGACAGTCCCCACGTTGAGGTCGATATCCTTGTCAAGGCGTAAAAGTTACGTTTTGATTTTTCCCCGACGTTTTTTATATGCTCTAGAAAGGAAAAATTTCGTTCTAAAATCAAACCTAAATAACAAACCGATTCTTTCCTTTTTACAACAATATTATTAAATTTTATTCGCGGCGGTGATTTTAATATACCTTTTAAAAGCAGTTGGAACGTTTTGTGAGGTGCGAATGTAAGGCGATTTCTTTCACCCCATTCAGATATTAATTGTAAACACGTATCCGCCAAACTTTCAAGCCCCGATCTACTATTAGATTCTATTAGTAAGAGGCCGTCATCCGCATATCCGGTTAAAGTGCATCCTACAGGTAAGGGAATTGAAAGAAAATCATCGAAGCTCAAATTCCATAAATAAGGACCTACAACTGAGCCTTGTGGACATCCCATACTCAGCGACTTCGACACGGCATGGTGGCCGAGTTTCAGTTTGGATGTTCCGTACGAGAAGTATGAGTAAATTAGGGAATATATATTCCTATAGCAGCCTCGTATTTTTAACTTAAGAAGTATCATAGGCCACCCAGCATTGTCGAAGGCACCGGAGATGTCTAAGAAGATACCGAGTACATATTTATGTTCCGATATACTTACTGTTCTTCTAACCGATATTGCCGCGTCTGTAGTCGAACTACCTATGGTAAATCCGAATTGATTTTTGTGAAATATTGGTCCGCCCGGTAGCAGACGAGGGACAATGAGGCGTTCTAGAAGTTTACCTTAAGATGGTAACAACGTAATAGGTCTATATGACTTGGGATCATCGGGAGCCTTGTCGCCACTTTTAGGTATTATTCGAATGAAACCGGAGCGCCATATTCGCGGAAATATACCTTGAGCAATACATCGGTTAAAGACAGATAGTAACGAATCTCCGGCTGATTTACACGCTTCTTTAATCATCTTGTTAGACACAATTACAAAGTATTGTTTGGTATTCCACTGCGCTCGTCATCATGAGGCATGCGATGTTAAGCCTTATTATGCTGTTGCTTGCCGGCAGAAATAAACATTGCGGCGGTACCTACCGGGTGGTAATTAGATCAACTCATATATGACAGACCTACCACCAGTAAAATGACGTCTGACTCGACGTCCTGTCGACAGACAAGCAGCATGTAATAATGAATGGTGTTCCAGACCTGCTGATCTCGACCGGCGTGGACGTGCAGTTCATGGACAACACGAGCGAGCTGGCCATGTGGATCATGCAGTGCACCAGGGCCGTCGCGGAGGCGCCTTTCAAGTAAGCATCACTATACTAGCAGTGGCGAAGGCTGAAATTATCTCAAAGGCAACTCGACACAACATATATGTACTAATATGCATAAATATAAGCGGCGATAGCCTAGTTAGTTGGTTGTAGAACGGACTGCCGAGACGAATGTCCGCTAAGGTTAAGGTCCGCGTAGGTTCAAATCCCAAGGGCACAAACCTCTGACTTTTCCTAAAAATTATGTGTGTATTTTTTGTGAATTATCGCTTGCTTTAACGGTGAAGGAAAACACCGTGAGGAAGCCTGCATCCTGAGATGTTCTCTATAGTAATTAAGAGGATGTGTGAAGTCTACCAATCCGCACTAGGCCAGCGTGGTGGACTAAGGCCTAATCCCTCTCAGTAGTAGAGGAGGCCCGTGCCCAACAGTGGGACTGTGTATAATACGGAGCTGATATTATGCATAAATAAGATGTGCTAAGCGTTCTAATGATAATTAGATATCACATGAATTTCGAAAGGTAAGCTGAGAAAGATCGGGTTATAGAGACCCTTTGTCACTACTTACCAGCATTACCTTAAAGGCAAGTTTAGCCTCACTAACTGCAGTTTTTAACTCGATCCCAATCTCAATCTTCAATCCATGCGATTTCGATTTTAATCATATTATAATATTTCTTTTCACAGGAAAGCTAAGCGCGAGTTAGACTACGCAGCGTCCGGTTTTTACATGAGAGGCGACAACAGGAAATGCGTTGCCGTCGACAAAGAAGGTAAGCATTGTTGTTTTATAAATCTAAACCAGCGGTCGGCAACCTTTTGGTAGGCAA
Source organism: Manduca sexta (assembly GCF_014839805.1). Taxonomy (NCBI): domain Eukaryota; kingdom Metazoa; phylum Arthropoda; class Insecta; order Lepidoptera; family Sphingidae; genus Manduca; species Manduca sexta. Next base: position 2,800,846 of record NC_051123.1, read on the forward strand.
CGGCCACAAGTAGGCAAAGTTAATTAAGGCGGGCCATACGTATAACTTTAAACCTAGAAACCCTGCTTTAGATGTGCTTACTCTTAATTTAATACATTTTTTTTTATGTTTAAACTTTATTACAAAACACTCTAGGGCCACAAACAGAACGCGTTCGCGGGCCGCTTGTTGCCGACCGCTGATCTAAACGGTTTTT